>NC_090243.1:28600222-28810222 GCF_024489055.1 Chanodichthys erythropterus
TAGTATGTTAGTATTAAATTCTGAACACAGCTTTTGCCAATAAATGGGCAAAATGTGTTTATTAAAGCAAGTAAACTATAATGACTAATGTGTTTTTTAGACTATGGGAACATTTTTAATAAAGCAGCCAATAAAATTGCATCATTTGTGGTAGAAATAATGGCTAAAACACAATTAACTGTGCCCAAGAAACTAAGATGAGTTCTTCTCGCCTCGGGATATTATAAAAGCAAATACGATCAAGAGAAGAATGCCTAGTGCTTTATTCGATTCCTGATGGCAAAAAGATCACATCTTTAACCCTGCGTGACTTCATGACGAATGCAGACTCATATCCAGTGTTTTATGTTTGAGAGAGACCTGTGCTTAGATATTAGATGTCGCCGTAATGGCCTTTTCTGGGTCATCGGCGGTTCTTTCTATTTTCCGTCTTCTACTGTATGTCTGAGATCTACTCGACAGTTTTCATATGATGGATAACCCAATTCGCTAACGTAATCACGGATCCCTCAGCTAGCATAACATCCCGGCTTTCATTCCCCCGTCACGTACACCTCCCCAAAAATAGCGGCAGTAATAAATGTGATTGGAAAAGCAGGAGTGTGATGGAAGAGTGCAGGGGCGATCCGAAATCATATGAGAGGATTTACATCCCCCCCCCCCCAGCGCTTTCTTCTTCATTCACTTCACCGTCCTACAGTGTTCCCCCACTCACTTTTGCTGTCTTATCTATTTCCTTTCTTTCTCTGCTCATTTACGCATTCCATCTACTGGCGGCCCTCTGTGGATCTTCATCATGTTTGTTTGATATTGTTGTCACTGCTTTCTCATGTTTCACAGTTGTAGTCTCTTGCTTTTCTTGGTTTCTTGCCAGATAGGGAATCTGTCTGTGTTGTTTTTAATACTGTTGAGAACTCAATATAAGGAAAAAGAAGGGGGGGGAAAAAAGAAAATAAAATTGTACATATCGTGATGATTTTAATAAGATTTTCATATGGTGTGCTTCCACACTAGATCCACTCTAGTCGTCTAGTGTTGCACCCTATCATTGTTAAAAATCATCTTCAGTTCATCTTAGTCAGTTCTTTGGAATTGAGTTGATTTAAAATACTGATTCACTAATTATATATACTCCGTAATATATATATATATATATATATATATATATATATATATATATATATATATATATATATATATATATATATTTATTTATTTATTACACTCTAAAAAATGCTGGGTTAAAAACAACCCAAGTTTGGTTGAAAATGGACAAACCCAGCGATTGGGTTGTTTTAACCCAGCGGTTGGGTTAAATGTTTGCCCAGCCTGCTGGGTAGTTTTATTTTAAACCAACTATTGTTTAAAAATTGCTATATGGCTAGCTTAAAATTAACCCAAAATAGTTGGGAAATTAAAAACCAGATGGAATTAGAGGCAACAATAATAGACAAAAGGTGAATGTTTATTAATAAGCTTTAATATTTTATTAATATAAATGTTATAGTTTAATAGTTTATTAATATAAATGTATTAATAAGCAATTTAATAAATGTTTATTGTTTAATAATTATTCATTGAACATTAATAAATGTTCATTTCCAACATACTTTGGGTTAATTTTAATTAAGCAATACAGTATTTTTAAACAATAGTTGAGTTAAATAAAACTACCCAGCAGGTTGGGCAAACATTTAACCCTACGGCTGGGTTAAAACAACCCAATTGCTGGGTTTGTCCATTTTTAACCCAGCATTTTTTAGAGTGTATGTTCGTTCAAATAACATTATACAGGTGCTGGTCATATAATTAGAATATCATCAAAAACTTGATTTATTTAACTAATTACATTCAAAAAGTGAAACTTGTATATTATATTAATTCATTACACACAGACTGATATATTTCAATTGTTTATTTCTTTTAATTTTGAAGTTTATAACTGACAACTTAAGGAAAATCCCAAATTCAGTATCATTTATATATAACAACTGAAGTAAGTTTAAATAATGTGAACAAGGATGGTTTGAGTGAAACTAACAACATTGAGAGTTATATATAATAAATAGTTGGTATCTTTATACTTTATTTTGTACTGTCTGTTTTGAATTTTTTTTTTACTCCCCTCTGGCATATTACCCTGTTTGATTTGGCTCTCATTGTCCCCCTGGCATCCTTGTGTCCGGCACCCTCTATTGAGCCTCTCCGTTCTTGGCAGGTGTGGAGTTGTCAAGGTGACTCCGGCCCCTTCCTTCCTGGTCTGGCAGCACTGGACTGGGTTAGGATGGGCCGAGTGAGACGTAGCTCTTCAGAAGCTGGCTGAAGTTGGACAGAACTTGGCTTGAACATAACCCGTTCTCATGCGAAATATAGAAATGTATGCCAACACTCTCTGTTCTCGACTGTCAGGCCGAACGCACACACACTCTGCTGGCTCCATCATGCTCCTTTGACAAGGTGCAAACAGACAGGTGGGAGGCCCTCTTGCTTTTTTTTTTTTTTTTTTTTTTTTTTCCATTAGTAATAGACTTAGTTACACAAGCTACATCTGCCTTGCAGATGGATGAGTTCAAAATGGATGTTTTTGTATCTGCATAATCTGATTTGGACAACACTGGAGGTCTACTATAAACAAATGGCCATAAGTGGTTGCTTCGGATTTCAAAAGGAAAAGAATCAAACTGCATTGATTGATTTTACCTTTCACAAGAACTGAAGGAAATTACCTGGAGTAGAGTTTCCGATTTCTTCATTGAAGCTAATTCAACTCTAGAATGCATAAAGGGGGTCAAACTAACCCAAAATAAGAAAAAAAATCATCCCAGGTGTTTTTATGAGTCAATAAAAATAGTATTTGAGTTTAGTTCCTTCACACATCCAGGATTGAATCAAGATTCTGGTTGGTGATTGTCAATTCTAAAGACAATACAAATTAAAAAATAGTATTTATAACATGGTACTAATTTACTAACAAGTTATATACGACAGCAATTTGTACTAACTGTATGGACTATGTACTAACATATATATATATATATATATATATATATATATATATATATATATATATATATATATATATATATATATATATATATATATATATATTTTTTTTTTTTTTATCTCACAATTCTGACTTTTTTCTCTGAATTGTGAGGTTTAAACTCGCAATTGCAAGTTATAAAGTCCAAATTGCTGACTTTGGTTGACTTTGACTCGTAATTCTGACTTTATGACTCGCAATTCTGACTCTATATCATGATATTCTGACTTTAGAACTCACAATTCTGATTTTATATCACGCAATTCTGAATTTATAACTCACAGTTCTGACTTTACCACGTAATTCTGACTTTATATCTCGCAATTCTGACTTTATATCACGATATTCTGACTTTATAACATGTTATTCTGACTTTATATCATGCGACTGACTTTATAACTCGCAATTCTGACTTTATAACCCACAA
Organism: Chanodichthys erythropterus; assembly: GCF_024489055.1. NCBI lineage: Eukaryota > Metazoa > Chordata > Actinopteri > Cypriniformes > Xenocyprididae > Chanodichthys > Chanodichthys erythropterus. The sequence goes on from NC_090243.1 coordinate 28,603,693, forward strand.
TTCTGATTTTATATCACGCAATTCTGAATTTATAACTCGCAATTCTGACTTTATAACATGTAATTCTGACTTTATATCATGCGACTGACTTTATAACTCGCAATTCTGACTTTATAACACGTAATTATGACTTTATATCTCACAATTCGGACTTTATCTCACAATTCCTATTTTATGACTCGCAATTCTGACTTTATATCACGATATTCTGACTTTATAACTCACAATTCTGACTTTATATCACGATATTCTGACTTTATAACTCACAATTCTGATTTTATATCACGCAGTTCTGAATTTTTTAACTCGCACTTCTGACTGTATCACGCAATTCTGACTTTATAACTCACATTTCTGACTTTATATCACGTAATTCTGACTTTATCACCCAATTCTGACTTTAAAACTCGTATATTCTGACTTTATATCACGTAATTCTGACTTTACAACACGTAATTCTGACTTTATAACTTGTAATTCTGACTTTATAACACGTAATTCTGACTTTATAACACGTAATTCTGACTTTATAACACGTAATTCTGACTTTATAACTTGTAATTCTGACTTTATAACACAATTCTGACTTTATAACTCACATTTCTGACTTTATAACTTGTAATTCTGACTTTATACGTAATTCTGACTTTATAACACAATTCTGACTTTATAACTCACAACTGAGTTTATATCACACAATTCTAAGAAATAAAGTCAGAATTGTAAGATAAAAACTCGCAATTGCGAGAAAAAAGTCAGAATTGTGAGATAAAAAGTCCCATTTATCCTTTTTATTTTTCATTTCATGTCAGAAACAAGCTTTCATAAAATTGTGATTTTCACTCTATTTAGGCCACTAACAGTTAGAAATCTGGACACACCTGAATGAATGTTTCTTATGATCTAAAAGACCATGACAAGGAGATGTTTTTATGTGCATCATAAGTGAACAAATCAACATTATTGAAACATTTGAGTAATCATATTCTTAAATTATTTCATTATATTGAAAATAATGAAAACTGAATCTGGTCATTTTAAAGGTGCCCAAGAATGCTTTTTCACAAGATGTAATATAAGTCTAAGGTGTCTACTGAATGTGTCTGTGAAGTTTCAGTTCAAAATACCCCATAGATTATTTTTTTTTTTTTTATAAATTTTTTTAACTGCCTATTTTGGGGCATCATTAACTATACACTGATTTTGGCAGCGCCGCCCCTTTAAATGGCGTGCTCCCTGCCACACGAGCTCTCGACTATATTACAGTGCATTTACAAAGTTCACACAGCTAATATAACCCTCAAATGGATCTTTACAAGATGTTCGTCATGCATGCTGTATGCATGCTTCAAATTATGTGAGTAAAGTATTTATTTTGATGTTTACGTTTGATTCTGTATGAGTTTGAGGCTGTGCTCCGTGGCTAACTGCTAATGCTGCACTGTTGGAGAGATTTATAAAGAATGAAGTTGTGTTTATGCATTATACAAACTGCACATATTTAAAAATGAAAATAGTGACGGCTCTTGTCTCCGTGAATACAGTAATAAACGATGGTAACTTTAACCACATTTAACAGTACATTAGCAACATTCTAATGAAACATTTAGAAAGACAATTCACAAATATCACTAAAAGTATCATGCTATCATGGATCATGTCAGTTATTGTTGCTCCATCTGCCATTTTTTGCTGCTGTTCTTGCTGGCTTACCTTGTCTTTGGACAGATCCAGACGTTAATCTGCCTTTCCTTGTCTAATGCCTTGAACATGGGCTGGCATTATGCAAATATTGGGGTCATACATATTAATGATCCCGACTGTTACGTTACAGTCGGTGTTATGTTGAGATCCGCGTGTTTTCCGGAAGTCTTTTAAACAAATGAGATTTATATAAGAAGGAGGAAGCAATGGGGTTTGAAACTCAGTGTATGTCTTTTCCATGTACTGAACTTGTTATTTAACTATGCCAATATAAATTCAATTTTTGATTCTAGGGCACCTTTAACGCCTTCATTCAATCATGCAGTATTTTGGTCATGTATTCTAGGGTTAAGTAATCTGAGTCTGTCAGTAGATATGAAGTGCTCTTGCAGATTTCATCATTCATAGTTCAACATGGTTCTTTATATAACGCCACCAGTTTTGGATGCACTTGTTTCTTTTAAATCTGAAACCCACTGAATGTTTACCGGGCCTTAATTAAATTTACCTTGCCCACCGCTGTGCCAAGCGGCTTGAGTTCTTCTCCTTCTGAGCGAATGGAATTAGTTTGCTATTTTGAAGCATATCTCAGCTTTCTCTCATTGTTTCATGCCATTGTCAATCAAATCCCTTATTCCGGACAAGCTCGCAGCTGTAAATCGGATCACGGAGAACTCCCATTGTAATTCAAAGGGTGCGAGCTTGTAGAATCAGAGGAGTGAGAAATAACACGTTTCTCAGTTGATTAAAGCACCGCCCGAATTTGGGAGGAAAAAGAAGGATTTATCGCCACTTACAAATGATTGCGACTGCTCGGCAGAACGGCTTTTGTTGAGAGTGTAATGGTTCCATTTGTTTGCAAACGGCTTTCTGGCTTCTGGTTGAGGATGAGTTTGTATTTCAGTCTTGAAGGGATAAGTCTCTATGGATATATTCTTAGTTCGGGGATTTGGATTTGGCAGTTATTATGTTTCTTCTGGAGGGTTCATTTATTTGTTGTCTTTTGGCAGTTGGCAAACTCTTCTCAGAAGAGCTACTGTGAGATCGCTGCTGTTGATTCCATCAAAACTGCCACAATCATGTACTGAGGAACTCGGATAGACTGGAGAGAGCTTACCAATGATGACTAGACCAGCGCAAAGTATAGTTCTGCCTTTATAGAAGACCTATTATGATTTCTTCAATGTGTAAAGTTATGTAATGGTAAGGAGCGGGACATTTCCCAAAAACACGCTTGAAGCGCTTGACCAATCACAACACTCTGGTCCAGCCGTCCAATCAGAGCACATTGTGCTTTTCAGAAGGAGGGGCTTCATAGAGACAGAAACTAAACACAGTATTACTGACAGACTGGGAAGAGAGGAGCTGCAACAATGGAGAATATTGAAAAATAATGTGTTTTTTGAACATTCAAGCATGAAAACCTATTCTAGTAGAGTCCGAAAACAAATCAAAACTTTGTAAAAGGACATAATAGGTTCAACTGTAGGCTTCACCAAAACTCCAAGGGATTTGTGGCTTAATCATTTAAATGATGATAGGGGTTAGCAAACTCAACCAAAAATGGCCGAGTGAGTCTTACAGGGGTTTTGATTGATTCCAGAAGTCTACAAGTAGGTCTAAGCACTAAATTTGTAAATTAAACCAAAAAAATGCTTGTTATTTGCCAGCAGAAATGTTATAAGTTCACTCTCTGGCGATCTGTTTATGGCACAAATGGGACAGGAGAGCTAATAACAGCAGCGCTCTAATGAAATCAAGCTAACCGAATTGCTCTCCTGACTGGCCTGAAACTCTTGCAAATCCTCTGCAATAAAATTGGAAAATATTTTCCTCCCATCACCCTCAAAGACAGTTTGTGCTCTCGTAAACATGTGACAGGTCTCCGAATAGATTATGACACACACACACTTACGAGGGCCTAATTGTTAGTGTACGGCTGTCTCTTCTGGATAAAAAGGAGGAACCGGCAATAGAACAGGCCTATATACAATATTATGATGAAACATTAAGAGCCACGGGGGGCTGTCTATCATTATAAACCCTCAACATGCTAATTTCTGCTTTGTTTTCTTCTGTGTTAATAGCCGTGTTTTACTGTTGCTCACAGTGCCAATTAAACCGACTGCTTGTACAGCCTTTGTCAAAGACGTCAGCTGTTGGGATTGTGGTTTGAACATTGAAACATGAAGGTACTTTTCGGGTGCTGACTCTCAAGTGTTATAGAAAGGTGTGCATGTCGACATTTTCACTAGCTTTAACTTTCATTGGCTTGAAAGATTCATTGTCAGTTGTACCTGAATTGCTTGCTTAAAATGAAGCCGAACTATGTTGGAAATGAACATTTATTAATAATTTTAATGAATAATAATTAAACAATAGACATTTATTAAATTGCTTATTAATAAATGTTCACCTTTTTATTATTGTTGCCTCTTATGTGTCTTATTTTTAATTTAAAATTTTGGGTTAATTTTAAGCCAGCCATATAGCAATTTTTAAAAAATAGTTGAGATAAAGGTGCAATATGTAATATTTTTGCAGTAAAATATCAAAAAACCGCTGGAACAGTGTTATATATTTTGTTCACTTGAGTACTTAGAATATCCCGAATGTTTGCAACTTTTTGTAAATCGTGAGAAAAATGCACTTTTAACCAAGGCTCCGGGACGTGTGAGGAGTCGCCTGTCAACTGCGTCATAATCCCCCATAACCTCCAGTCTGCCTCGGTTTCCGCTTTTATTTTGTGGAAACCATGGAAACAACAAAAAACGCTTTTTTATATCACACGTTTTAATAGACAAGGTATCATCTGTTTTGATATATTTATAGACAGAAAACTAATTGTTGTTATATAGTTCAACACGTTTAGTCTTTTTGTTTAAATCAAATTTTCTTTTTTTTTTCTTTTTTTCTTTTTGTTTAAATCAAATTTTCTTTTTTCTTTTTTTGTGAGTACCATGCTTTACCATGCCTCAGAGAAAAACACTATTTTGTGAAGTAGCTAACATAGCATAATCAGATAAAACAGTAAAACTGAATTTTCTCCATCATACAATACATTTTAAAATTAATTGCATGCCATTTATCAACACAAGCCATCCATCATTTAATATGATATTGTAAAATCAGTCTGTCTTACTGCAGTATGCAACAAGTGTCTCATAGCAGCCGCCGAGCGAATGCACAGAGTAACGTTATAACATCATTTTCAACACACTCAAATGTATCTAATATGATAAACAGAGCTGCGTTACCTCATACTCATGACCGGAAAAGCAGAAGCGGCGCCGGCGACTGTGGCACAATAATAGTTCTGCTGCTCGTGAGCGTGTGTTGATCAATCGCTCCAGCTCCTCGTTCAGCTCCACAACACTCGCTCCTGCTCTGCTTCATACTACAGTAATGTTAATAATCACATCCATGAACATGATTTCTTCCCGAGTCATATCTCAATTCTTTTCCACCGGCCGCTGAGGTGAAGACCACATGTCCCAAGATTCTGCGCTCAAACTTGGCGTCATCAGGCTACCCCTTTGTTTTGAATAGACCTTTAGCGACCTCTAGCGGACAGGATTCTTACATACTGCACCTTTAAAAAAAACTGTCCAGCACGTTGGGCAAACATTTAACCCAACCGCTTCGTTTTTAACAAAGGTTTGTTTTTAACCCAGCATTTTTTAGAGTGTACCGGTAGAATCTCAAGTCAGTTCCGATTCGAGTGACCTGCAATGTTAAAACTGTTTTTTCAAAGGGAGAAACGTTGTTGAGCCGGCGTGTTTCTTTTGTATACGCGCACAGGTAGCAATAAAGAGCCTCTCGCTCTTCGTTGATGGCAATACAGGTGGTCTTTGACTATAAAACACACACACTGTTGCTCTCTTTCATTCCTCTCACATTTTTCAATTTCACTCATAATCTGTCCCTGGCAGACAATGAATAAATGCATGATGAGTCGAACACTGTTTGAGATGCTACCTGTAAAGCTTTAGACACAGCGAGTGTGAAGACGAAGATGAAGGCTCCCCGTTATGATATTCATGAGTTGTGGCTGACGCATCGCCGCGTTCTTTGTTAGTGCAGACGGCGCTTTGTCTTTCTCCCAGACTGATTGAATGTTGTGTGTGTGGGTTTGTCTCTGTGTGTGGGCAAATATCTAACTTCAATTTACTTCAAGTGTGCCTGGAAACCTTTACTAGAACATTCCAGACCCGTCAAAACGTTTTCTCCATCTCTGACATGGTGATGGGATGTAAAAATGCTCTTGACATTAAAGCTAATGTGTCTCCCAGGCTTCGGCAGTAATAGCCAGCCCTTAAACTTTAGGTCAGATGTGATATTAATTACACACTTTCCTACATTTTTGTACTCAAAGAGGCCCGTCATTATAATTGGACTCAATAAAACATTGATAGTCCAATCACATGGGCAGTTGACATCGTGCCACAGCGGTGACAGCACTATTGAAATTCCTGAAACAATTTTTTCCCTTATTATTGTAACATAATTATGCTTCATTTTTTTTAATAAACACCTTTTATTAAACATTATTTATTGAGAAATAAATCAATTATTATATATTCACCATACTTATTTCTTCAATACACATATTCAGTGTACACTTACAGGCCGCTTTATTAGGTACACCTGTTCAACTACTCGTTAACGCAAATATCTAACCAACTCAATGCATTTAGGCATGTAAACATGGTCAAGACGATCTGCTGAAGTTCAAGCTGAGCATCTGAATGGGGTTATTTAAGTGACTTTGAATGAGGTATGGTTGTTGGTGCCAGACAGGCTGGTCTGAGTATTTCAGAAACTGCTGGATTTTCCTGCACAACCATCCCTAGGGTTTACAGTGAATAATCTGAAAAAGAGAAAAATATCCACTGAGAGTCAGTTCTGTGGGCAAAAATCCCTTGTTGATGCCAGAGGAGAATGGCCAGACTGGTTGGAGCTGATAGAAAGGCAACAGTAATTCAAATAAGCTCTCATTACAACCGAGGTCTGCAGAAGAGCATCTCTGAACACACAACATGTCCAACCTTGAAGCAGCAGAAGAACACACTGGTGCCACTCCTGTCAAATAAGAACAGGAACCTGAGGCTACAATTCGCACGGACTAACCAAAACTGGATAATAGAAGATTGGAAAAATGTTGCCTAGTCTGATGAGTCTTGATTTCTGCTGTGACATTCAGATGGTAGGGTCAGACTTGGCATAAACAACATGAAAGCATGGATCCATCCTGCCTTGTATCAGCGATTCAATTGGAACCAATAGAGTCTCCGGCCACAACAGCGTTGTGATAGATTGAAGCGCTTGTCCGTTTGAAGACTGCGCAGTGTGCACAAGCACCGAGAGGACACTGTTGCACCACTAATAACAGCAGCAACGAGCACTCAACATGATTTCAAAAACAACACATCCCAGTGATAGATCACCTAATATTTAACACAAACGAACGGATTGCTAATCAACTAGAGATGTTTCTTTTGTATTAGTATTAGGCATGTTACCACCACTTCAAATTTTCATGTTGCGATTAATTGATTAATTGATGAAGCTTTTATCACGGTGTACGGTATTATCATGATATTAAAATAAGTTGCAAAACCATTTTTGTCATAGTTTAACAGGTTTAAGAACTCATTTTGTAATAAAACAAAAAACAACTCTGACTGAAATTTTCAAACAGATTAAAATGCAAAAGAATTAGGCTATAAAGAACAACAAATAACACTTTACTCTATTTAAGCATTAACTAAGATTGAGCAATAGCTACATTTGTTACAGAAAGTGTTATTTTTTGTTAATGTTTAGTTTAGAAACACAACTGATCATTGTTAGTTTTATCTCAGGTCCATTAAATAAGTTATTTTGATTTTAGTAATGTTATTAAATAGTAACTAAGAAATTAACATTAATTAATAATTAATACTTTATAAGTATTTTTATTGTCAGTTTAGTGATAATGAATTAACATGTTAACTAATGAAGCTGTATGTTTTCAAAGTTTTACAGAACAATAACAAATAATCAGAACATTTCTAATCATTAGGGCATGTTGTAGTCCAGATTAAAATATAAAAATGTTTAGGTTTGAAAATAAATATCATTTTAAGTCTTTTTTAAGTATCCAGTATTTGGTGCTGTGATGAACAACACTGAGATTACAAAAAATGAATGGCTGTTTGAAGCATTTTAAAAACTTCACTAGCGCAGTTACTTTGTTTGCACGGTTTCCGTGGTAACCGCTGCACGCTGCTGTTCCATCAGCGCCCTCTGCTGTCAGAGAGTGAACGCGCACTTTCATTCAGCTCGTCTCCTTCACTGGTTCCGCCATGTGCTTCTCATGCACGTTGGGATTGTTTACATCTGAGCGCGTGTCCTTTTGACGCAGAATACAGCGGTGTTGTGCATTTTGTACGATTGATGGGTAAAGTATTCTTAATTGCCTTAAAAAATTAATAATTGGTAATAAATTATTATTTACGGTATTCTGAAGTGCCGAAGATTACAATATCGTGCATATTCATTATCGCGATTTATCGCATTACCGAATATCGGCACAAGTCTAACTAGTATACAGCTAAATGTTTCAAAAAGTGGTGGGGACAATATCGACCCTGGCAAAAAGTGGGGGGGACATGTCCCACCCGTCCCACCCACAAATTACGCCTATGCACAATTCTGACTTTATAACTCACAATTTTAAGTTTATATCTCACGATTATGAAAAAAAAGTATTGCGACTTTATAACACGTTATTTTGACAATTGTGAGTTTACATCTTGCAATTCTGAGAAAAAAGGGCAGAATTTTGAGATAAAAAGCCCCAGTTACCTTTTTTATTTTTTATTTAGTGGCAGAAAGAAGCTTCCATAGGGTCCAACACGTTACTAGCAAGGTGTACTTAATATAGTGGCCAGTACATATTCAATCTACTCATTCAATATTTATTTTTGTGGTTTTCAAGCAAGTTTGTGCCAACCCTTGGTTTGGGCACCATGAAAGTGGCTCTGCTTTTAGTCGATAGTAACTTGAGTTTCACGGTTAACCTGCCCCGGGGCTGGTTATGTTCTGGATAAGAGATCTCAAACTAAATTTGGACCAATCAGCTGTGAGCATGTATGAAAGTGACATGTAATAAAGTCACTCCCCCAGTTTCTCTTGCTTCAAAATAAGTTGTAGTGATGATTATTTATTATAATTATTTTATATAATTTATATAATTATTATATCCTTTAACTTTTACTTGTTAGTTAGCAAAACTAAGTCTTTTCTTCTTGCTGTTTAAATGCATTTAATTTCTACATATTTTTCAATCACAGAAAAATGAACCTCGCTGACATTCTCGTGAGAAGTGGATCACGGTTTCTCCGTTCACTGTTTCAAGGCACTTGATTGGCTGTTGTACACATTAGTGTGCACACGTTCCATGAACTCAGGATCGAAGCCTGAGTTGACAGAGACAGTTGTTGATCAGCATCATGGTACAAACAGAGCCTGATTGGGTTGCTTTGGTTTACTCAAAACTAATCCTGTAACACTGAGTTTGTTCAAATACCATGAGAAAATAACCAGTACGTTTTCTGTTCAGTTTAAGGACCCAGATCTTTCCAAGTCTGATTTATCATGCAATGTAGCATAGGACAGATTTTCGAATGTTTCGTACTGACCTCTTTCTCAGAGCCGCCCCTTCCCATGACCTCCCTCCAGAGGTTTGTTTCCTTTCACAGCACCCAACTTCTGCAATTTCTGCTTATAAAAAAGGCAGACTCCATCACAGTCTGCTCTGTTTCTCTCTCTCTCTCTCTCTCTCTCTCAATCTACTCCTTCTTTCCACCGAGTGCACAGGCAGACTGAAAGAGAAGCTCAAAGCTGATTAGTCAAACTTGTGATTTCCAATTTCAGACCCCAGACACAAATCCCACACACACACTTAATATTCATGCAGAGGGGCCCGAGCTCCGGCACTGCTGCCCAGACCTCCGCTCACCAAATCACACTCATTTAATCAGCTTATTCAAAGAGAGGAGCGAGGGAGGCTGAGGAAGAGGAGGAGGAAGGGTGAAGAAGAAGAAGCAGTGTTTACAAAGAGATGAAAGCCGTGCAATTGGAAAAAACACAGTTGAAAGGGTTTTTGGTGAGATATTTACACCCATTTTCTCATATTATTGATCTGAGAAATTAGATCTCTGTAATAACCAGGGGTTAAATTGGGTTTTTGGAGGTGAGTGAACCTAGAATGCAGTAGTGATTCTTGTGTAAGGAAAAAAACTGGACTGGAGCATATATGAATGGATTGGATTGACAAACTGGCAATTATTTATTTTGAATTGTTTTGAAGCTGTTCTGGATCATTACGGCCTACTTCAACACCTGATAATAACTCACTCTATTTGTCTTCCTCTGCCTACATCAATTAGCTTGTTAAAAGAACCTGTGCCCTTCATCAAAGTCAGTCCCGTGGGTATTGGTTGGCAGACGGGGGCAGAGGAAAGCGTTCGGTGCCCAGGAGAGACGGCCTCTCACAGGGCCTCAGGCAGAAAGATGGAGTGATTTTCCTCACCCCCTACGAATCTCTGCAACAGTGCTCTCCATCACTATCCATTTTTCACCTCTCTGTCAGTCTGTGCAAAATTACCCCCCTCCCCCATCCCCTCTTTCTGCAATGACTTCAACTGCCACTAGGGGCTTTGATGTACTTGTGATGTGGAAAATAATAATAGAAGCCTTTTTTTCTTTTTTTACATTTTCTAAAGATAATGGTTCTCGCTTATGCTAATTCTACTGTATATACTATTTTGAACCCTAGATATGATTTCAGTCCCGCCTCCAATTTAATGAGATTTGTTGTTATTTTTGTCGATTATTTTTTTAACAAATAAAAATATTGTTAATTATTTAGAAGTATAAAATGTTTAAACATATGTTCTGTTTATTAGTTTTGTTGTTGATGATGATGATAATAGTAATAATAGTAACAACAACAATGATCTGTTATTTGAGAAATATATAATTTATAAAAATTACTTTGTATACTATTTATTACTGTTATTTGCTATATATGCTATTTATAATAATAATAATAATAAATATTGCATATAAAGTATTTTTATGAATTATGTTTTTCAACAACAACAATAATAATGCATATAAAGTATTTGTATTAATTATTTATTTCTCAACAACAACAACAACAACAACAACAATAATAGTAAATATTACATATTTTTTAAATTATATATTTATCAATAATAATAAACTATTGTTATTTATTTAGAAGTATACAGTTTATAAACATGCTATTTATTATTGTTTTTGTTGATGATCATGGTAATAATAATAATAATAATAATAACCTGTTATTTGAGAAATATGTAATTCATAAAAATGCTAAATATGATACAATAATAACAATAATAATAATGCTTATACAATATTTTTATAAAATATTTTTAAATGATAATAATAAATATATCGCAAAGTATTTTTTATAAATTATATATTTCTCAATAATAAAATGATAATAAATATTTCAAAAATAAATTTTATAAATTATATATTTCTCAACAACAACAACAACAACAACAATAATAATAATAATAATAATAATAATAAATATTACATATCAATTATTTTTTATAAATTATATATTTCTCAACAAAAACATATAATAAATAATAATTAATATTATGTTTTTAAAATAAATTATATATTTTTCAATAAATGCAGAAATTAATAAATCTTGCAAAAATGTCATTGCTGGTGAGAAATATTTTTTGCCTGATAATTAGTTATCAGCTAGGTGTGGCAAAAAGTTATTTGTGGACTCTGTTGTTGGGATAAAAAAAAGGTTACATTTACAAAAAAAAAGTAGTTTATCTGATGGCAGTGAAACAGATCCACTCACAGTGGATTTTAAATGACAGATTTTAAATATTAATCAATCTCAGTAGAAAGCTAGCTAAATTCTCCCAGAATGCTCTCTGCATCTCGCCTACCTCCTCTCCTACCTCTCTTATATCTCTTTCATCTCTCTTCTTCTCTGTATTCAGAAAGCGGTGAAACGGGAGGAGCCCCGAGGAGCTGTCAATCACATGCATGCTCTCAGGGGATTGGCTGTGCTGGCAGATGTGCTGTGGTAGTGTGAGGGAGGCTCATTACAGTCCAAGAAAGCACTGCGCCCTTCTTTGTGATAAGAGCTCCCTGGTGATCTCTCTCTGTCTCTGAAGGGTTTCAAGCTTTAAATCATTATAACCCACTGCCCACAGAACAGTCACACCGGCTTTTTGAACGGCATTTCCAAAACCTTTTTTATTTCCGTTATGTGGCGTATTTATCATCTGAATTAAATGAATGGGAGTGCAGTTGTGTGAGTCAGTTGATCGGGAATTGATTGAATTGCGAGATATAAAGGCAGAATTGTGCAATATAAACTTAAAATTGCGAATTATAAAGTCAAAATTGCATGATATAAAGTCAGAATTGTGTGATAAGGCAGGAACACACCAAGCCGACGCCGACGAACTAGTGGCGACGAAAGCAGACTGAGGGGTTGGCTCATGTCGGCAGCGTCTGTGTCCAAAGTTACCCTGACACACCAAACCGACGCTCGACAGCCAACGGCCAAGTAGCACGTCTGTTCTGCGCCTGCGTAAGATGAAATGCCTTTCCGTACCAGTAGGTGGCAGTAGCTGAATAGCCAATCAGAATGATCAGATGGCCCAATGGACCGACGAGCTCCAACGCCAATTCAACATGTCGAATCAGCCGAAAAAAAGCCGACGAGGACCAACTTCAGCTGACGGTGCCGAACACACTGAGAAAACTTAGTCGGCCGACAAAGAAAAACTGCCCGACGGCCGACCATCGGCTTAGTGTGTTCCTGCCTATATAGTCAAAATTATGTGATATAAAGTCAGAATTTCGAGTTATAAAGTCAAAATTGTGTGATATAAACTCAAAATTTCATGATATATAGTCAAAATTATGTGATATAAAGTTCGAATTTCGAGTTATAAAGTCAGAATTGCGTGTTACAAACTTAAAATTGCCAATTATAAAGTCAAAATTGCATTATATAAAGTCAGAATTAAGAGTTATAAAGTCAAAATTGCATGATAGTAAAAATTATGTGATATAAAAATCAGAACTATGAGTAATATAAAGTCAGAATTGCATGATAAAAAAATCTGAATTGTACAATATAAACTCAAAATTATGAATTATAGTCAAAATTGTGTTATAAAGTCAGAATTGCGAGTTATAAGGTCAGAATTGCGTGATATAGTCAAAATTGTGATATAAAGTCAGAATTGTGAAATAAAGTCAGAATTGCGAGTTATAAAGTCAGAAAAGTGTGATATAGTCAAAATTATGATATAAAGTCAGAATTTTGAAATAAAGTCAGAATTCCGAGTTATAAAGTCAGAATTGTGAGATATAAACTCATAATTCTGCGAAAAAGGGAAAAATTGCAAGGGAAAAATCATGCAATTCTGACTTTATAAGACGCAACTCTGAGTTTATATCTTGCAATTCTTAGAAAAAAAGTCAGAATTTTGAGATATAAAGTCAGAATTGTGTAATGATAACTCACAATTGTGATAAAAAAAACGTCAGAATTGTGAGATATAAAGTCACAATTACCTTATTTTTATATTTATTTCATTTAGTGGTGGAAACAAGCTTCCATAGTTCGGTGACATCAGCCGAAATGGAAATAGTTTCAAAGGCAGAGCAAGCTATTACAGGTCGATGAAAGATTGTGAATACACATATATTTGTCTTTGGAATAACATGCATCTCTGAATCATGCACAATAAGACCAGGCATGTGTATATGGAGAATAAATAGGGTCACATTCGATGTCATGCTGACTCCGAAAATCCATCAGCGTGATCTTGAAAGAAGAACTGGGCGTTTCCTTCTCGCACCTGGAGTGAAACAAGCTCCAGCCACCTGCTTGAAATGCATCTCAACCTGTAACGGGAATCCAGACAAATGAGATTTCTTACAATGAGATTCCTTTGGGAACAAAACACATCGCTCTAACAATATTGCTTTTTTGATGAATGGAGGAAGCCACATGAAGCTAAGCTTTTTTAATAGCTTTATAATGGCATGCAGTCATATACATTAGGCCACATCATAAAGAACACATCTCTCTGTCTGCGTGAAGGAGTGCTTTCGTCATTTGAACTGTCTGAATTGTGTGTGCCTGGTATCTGGGTAGGACGGTCCGCATTAAGACCTACAGGAAATGGCACACTCAGACAAAAGACCCAGCTGCTTTGATTTGACGCAAACAAGCCGTGATATGCCCATAATGTCTCATACGCAAGAGTGATGAGCTCAATATCAGAGAATAAGAGAAAAGCAAAAAGAATTTGTTTCAATGTGTTTGCATAAAAAAATAAAAAAGTTGTTTCAATCGCAATTTATAAATCAAACATGATTTTCACCCTTCTTCCATTTCGTTTTATTGCTATCAGCCAGATTTGGCAGGGAATTCTTGGCAAGATATTTTGGAATGGGATCCCGCCTCCCTTGGGCCCTCTGAAACCAGGTCAGAGAGATGGAAGGAGAAGGAGGAGGGTGACAATTTTAGGAGTGAGCGATCAGTAAAGAGCAATCACATGCTGATTTTTATATTTTCTCTCTCTCCTCGCCTCTTCCTGGGTGAATAATGGTGGTGAGGGAGGGTCTCACCTGAGACGGGCTCTTTGATCACCCACAGAGCTCCTGTAGAGCGAGTCTGGCCTGGTGCGGCTGTATCGGCAGAAAAGATGGAGGTGTGGTGGAGATTTTGGATGTTTTGATGTTTGGATGTCAAGCAGTTTGGCGTAGGCGAATGTTTGCGGCGCCTGGAGGAGGCTGTGTTCTCTGATGGAGTTTTCTTTCCAAAATGTGTCCCCTCATGAACCTCACTTGATGGGAAAAGTTTTGTTCAAAGTCAGCATTAAAAAAAAATAAATTTAATAGTTCGGCAAATCGTTTTCCATGTAAAATAAAATAAACTTCAAAAATAAATAAATTATACATTTTCTGTAATGTTTTATATGCATTATAAAAGTGATTGTGATTTTAATGGTAAAAGTCTATAAAAATGCTAGGGTGAAAAATAGTTCATGGTTTACAGAAAGTTTCCGTACTATATATATGGTGAATAACTGTAATAGATCTAATCATACATTTAATGTAATTTTACAGTAAAATATCATTCAATTTACAGGGTTTTTTTTTTATAAGTTATTGTATAATTTACTGTGAAAAAAAAACCTAAATTGACATTTCCACAATTCCCTGTAAATTTAAATTAAATATTTAAAACCTAAAATGTTACCGTATTTTTTATGGTACATTTCTGGCAACCACAGCTGTTTTTTCTGTTTGTTTGTTTTTTTGTTTTTTTCCGAAATATAAAGATTTTTTGTTTGTTTTTTTTTTTACAGTGTGTAAAATAAACAGTTATGAACCATAATTATTACAATATAAACCTTTAAATTATACGGATTTGAACTGTAAAATGGACAGTAAACTTAAGTACTGTCCCATAAAACCTAAAATGTTTTTACGGTAAAGTTCTGGCAACCACAACTGCTGTTTTTATTGTTTATTTTTATGGGTATTCTTTTACAGTATATACAAAAATTAAAAAAAAATAAAATAAAAAATCAAGAAGTGTGTTATGCTTGCCCAAGGCTGCATTTATTTGATCAGAAACACAGTAAAAACAGTAATATTTTGTAATATTATTACAATTTAAAATGATTATTTTAAATTGTAATATATTTTCACAATATTACTATGATCAAAGCTGAATTTTCAGCATCATTACTCCAGTCTTCAGTGTCACATGATCCTTCAGAAATCATTCTAATATGTTGATCTGCTGCTCAAGAAACATTTCTGATTATTATCAGTTTTCTGATTATTATCCATTTTTTGTGGAAACTGTAATCATTTTAATGTAAGAAATTATTTAAGAAAACTGTCACTTTTTGCTCATAAATTATGGCAATAAAATGGTTTTTGGGACAATATAAAATAATATAAATGAGTAAATTATAGAACCATTATCAATATCATGGTATTACCATGGTATTTTTTGACAATGACATGTAACATGGTTGTACCATGAATTTTTATACTGCACCTTGGAAACAGTACAGTGGTTGTACAATAACGGTATCACAAGGTAATACTATGTTACTTTGAAATATACCATGGTACTCCATCGTACGTTTTGTAAAAAAAAAAAAAAAGGTAATAAAAAGTAATAAAAATAATAAATAAATACATGTAATAAAAGTAATAAATGCCTAAAATGTCTTGCCTTGGTACTGAAGTTGATGTACTATAGTAGTTACATGATAAATCCAGGTATTTTTCAAGATCTACCACATGACTTTCTGTAAAGCACATGCAACATCTTACTATTCACTATGTCAGTTCCTTAAAATATTGTAGTGTCACAGTAAAGGTCAATTCTATGACACATAATTATCTGCTTATTATCGCTGTATAAACTGCAATTATATATGTCATTTTAATGTATTAGCAGCATTACTGAGATCATCACCCTTCCTTTCAGAACAATATCACGAACCTCTTTGTGTCTTGATCTTCTAAAACTGTGCGGCGTTAACGAACTAGCTTCCGCGGCCTGATCGTTCAACAACAGGTTTAATTGTATTAACCTAATGTGAGGAAAACATTGGGAATGCATATCAGTCTAGAACATGGAGATAAGACAGGACAGGAGCGATACACCTTCAGGCTAATTACCCTTGATTCATCAGCTCACAGTGACGAAAAGGGATAATTGATTTCCGAATTAATAATAGAGCCCCAGATGAGATGGTTGCCTTGGCTTCCTTAGCAGGCGCCACGGTGTCTGTCTGTCTCGTTCTTTCTCTTCCCTCTGAGAGGTTGCATACCATCACTCGCATAATAATGACCGGAGAGATACGCACAGCAAAAAACACGCATCTAAAACCAATCTATTGTTACACGCAAACAATATCTCTGTTTCAAAAGACATTCAGAGGCCTTCTGAATAATATAATAATAAATAAAAAAACAACGTTCATATAGTCTTACTGTGATTCTTGTACACACATCAGGAATAACATTATGAGCACTGACAGGTGAAGTGAATAACACTGATTATCTCTTCATCACGGCACCTGTTGGGAGGGTTAGGCAGCGAGTGAACATTTTGTCTTCAAAGTTGATGTGTGAGAAGCAGGAAAAATGGGCAAGCGTAAGGATTTGAGCGAGTTTGACGAGTGACAAATTGTGATGACTAAACGATTGTGTCAGAGCATCTTCAAAAGTGCAGCTCTTGTGGGGTGTTCCCGGTCTGCAGTGGTCAGTGTCTATCAAAATTGGCTCATTGATGCACGTGGGGAGTGAAGGTCTGGCCCGTGTGGTCCGATCCAATAGACGAGCTACTGTAGCTCAAATTGCTCAAGAAGTTAATGCTGGTTCTGATAGAAAGTTGTCAGAATACACAGTGCATCAGTTTGTTGCGTTTGGAGCTGCATAGCTGCAGACCAGTCAGGGTGCCCATGCTGACCCCTGTCCACCACCAAAAGAACGAACAGTGGACATGTGAGCATCAGAACTGGACCACGGAGCAATGGAAGAAGGAGGCCTGGTCTATTGAATCACGTTTTCTTATACATCACGTGGATGGCCGGGTACGTGTGCATCACTTACCCGGGGAACACATGGCACCAGGATGCACTATGGGAAGAAGGCAAGCCGGCAGAGGCAGTGTGATGATTTGGGCAATATTCTGCTGGGAAACCTTGGGTCCTGCCATCCATGTGGATGTTACTTTGACATGTAACACCTACCTAAGCATTGCTGCAGACCATGTACACCCTTTCATGGAAACGGTATTCCCTGGTGGCTGTGGCCTCTTTCAGCAGGATAATGCTCCTGCCACAAAGAAAAAATGTTTTAGGAATGGTTTGAGAAGTACAACAATGAGTTTGAGGTGTTGACTTGGCCTCCAAATTCCCCAGATCTCAATCCAATCGAGCATCTGTGGGATGTGCTGAACAAACGAGTCCGATCCATGTATGCCCCACCTTACAACTTACAGCACTTAAAGGATTTTTAACGGCTCAGGGCTGTTTTGGCAGCAAAAGGGGAACCAACACAATATTAGAAAGGTGGTCATAATGTTATGCCTGATCGGTGTATATGTTCTGATGATGGTATTGAGTGGTAAAACTAATGAAAATAACTATCATGTGACATTTTGTTATGCCATGCTAGTGTTCTGTTAACATATTCATTTACCATGATGCTGTAAGGAACTATGGTATTAACATCAAGTTAGTGTTTCAAAATAATTGTAATACCAGAATAGAATAGAATAGAATAGAATAGAATAGAATAGAATAGAATAGAATAGAATAGAATAGAATTGAATAGAATATTGCATTTTTTATATTTCTCATGCTTTCAATGGGCACCATGCAGATACGGTGGATCGTGATCATTTTCGGCGCAGTGTGTGTTTTTGGTCTTATAACATTGGGTTTGCCTCACAGGGGCTGCTGGGATTGGCCTGCCCTCTCTGTTAAACATTAAGCTTCGGCCTTGGTGTTATTTATACACAACACAACCTGTGACCAGCCTTATCACAACATCTGTCCATCAATCTCATGCGTCCTGTCGTCCATGTTTAATGGCCCTGACCAGGTGAGTGGCCTGAACTGTAGCAGACAGAGACATAAACATGACTGATAAGAGAAAACACGGCCACGCTTCAGAGTCTCAGGCTTACATAAGCACCTGTTACGTTTGCATTTATGCATTTGGCAGACGCTTTAATCCAAAGCAATTTACATTGCTATTAAGTTACACATTTTAAGCAGGTCTTGCTTTCTCTGGGAATCGAGTCCATGACTAAGGCGTTGCACGAAGCACCGCGCTTTACTGTTTACTTTCCCGCAGGTAGCTGTTTGCAGACTCTAAACAGACTGATAGGCCAATTTCACTGAACATATGTTGTTTGAAGGGGTGAGAAAGAGAAAGATGGAGTGAGAGAGCATTCCTGTGTGTTTGAGAGAGAAAGTGTTAATCCATGTGGTCTGAAGGTGTGGAGGGATGGGACGTCCTGCAGGACAATGGGCCACCCTGGAGCAGCACTGATGGGTCAGCTGAATGAGCAGAAGGGGTTGGTGAAGAGGAGTGTGTTTCAGCACGTAGAGGACACTTCCTGTGTCCTCCTAAACCAAATGGCTTACTAAAACATACTAAACAGTGTTTTTTTGAAATTCAAAAAATGCAGAATGTTTTCTGTGATGGGTAGGTTTAGGGATGGGGTAGTGTAGGGGGGTAGAATATACAGTTTGTACAGTATAAAAACCATTACGCCTATGGAGAGTCCCCATAAGCCACACAAGTAAGTATGTGTGTGTTAATCTTGTCAAGTAAATAACTGATTGAAGCTTCATTGACTTGACTGATTTTGTCAGTAATATAGGCAAGAGCAAAAAGAAGCATCATGATAATGAACTATTTTAATTTAAACATACTGTTGATGAGAACACTGCAAGATATTATTAATTCACTTATAATAGTTTATAATAATAAACTTATAATAATAGAAGCTGAAAAATACATAGTTTTTAAGGATGCATTCAATTGATCAAAAGTGACAGTAAAGGCATGTATTACATAATCATGGTTTCCACACAGTTTTTAACATTGATAATAATCAGAAATGTTTATTGAGCAGCAAATTAGCCAATTATCCATATTAGAATGATTTCTGAAGGATCATGTGACACTAAAGACTGGAGTAATGATGCTCAAAATTCAGCAATTGTGAACGGTTATACAGTCTCTAAAGCATGAGCGTAATGAATTCACTTAACAACTTAATATTTAAAATTAATAAATGTCTACATATTTTTGTTCTACTACAGTTGGACACAAAAGTACATTTTTGTCATTTTGCACTACAACAAAGGTTACAAGTAGTAGACTAAAATTAGATCTGAAACTGTATATATCTGAATTTAAAATTAAAAGTTAAATTATAAAGAGTGAAATGGACTAAAATGATTGAACATGATTTATTTGGAATAAATGCATTTAAAGGCTGTTTTTGTCATAAGACAATACTGGCTAAAAAAAAAAAAAAATCTTTCACCTATATCAAAAGACAAAATGTACCATTGCAGTGCACTGTAAAAAAAAAAAAAAAAAATGATATGATCAATAAGTCTTGGCAACTTAAAGTTTTCACATTACTTAAACTAATCATAAATAATTATGCAATTGCAAGTTTTTCTGAGATTCAACTTGATTTAAGTCAGTTTAATATAATTTAAGTTGAAATGACTTGTACAGCCATTTTGATTGACAGCAACTCAACTTAAGTTGAAATCAATCACTCTATGACTCTATGACTCTATCACTCCATCACTCCATCACTCCATCACTCTATCTATCTATCTATCTATCTATCTATCTATCTATCTATCTATCTATCTATCTATCTATCTATCTATCTATCTATCTATCTATCTATCTATCTATCTATCTATCTGTCTGTCTGTCTGTCTGTCTGTCTGTCTGTCTGTCTGTCTGTCTGTCTGTCTGTCTGTCTGTCCATCCGTCCTATTGTAAAAGTGAACACAGTTTTTGATAGTTACTTGGTATCAACTGAATCACATTACATTCTCTCTCTCCACCCCCCCCCCCTCTTGTCAAAACAATCTTAAATTTTCACATTTTTTCTTGTATTGCTTTTTTCTTTCTTTTTTTTTTTTCTTCTTGCAACATGGGATGAAACAGATGTTTGGAATTGATCAGTCATAGATGAGCAGGGCCTTTCTCAGCTTCTCTGTTTTGTTGATTTTAGTAAAGCAAACTCTTTACCTCAGCATGATTTTATTCTTTATCTGTCTCTCTCCTTCTATTTTTCTTGGGAGTGTGAGGTGATGCATAGATAAGAAAGAGATATGCTGTGGCATAATCTTGGCTGGAGTTAAACTTCAGCTTTTCATCCTCCGTCAGTTTTGATCACTGTGCTCAGACATGTAGAGATACAGTGTATTTATGGAGGTGCTGGTGTAGTCAGCAACAGAAACCTGATAACATCTGAAATGTTCTTTCTGGAGCGCCATGCAAGATTTCCAGTGCTTATAAAAAGAAACAAAGTATTATTGTGGTTTATAGTACTATATATTTTCTGGACATGTACCATGATAATAGCATGGTATTGGTTGAGTATATATAAATACCATGGTATATGAATATGGTAACCATTATGTGTCATTGGAATGATATAAAACCAAAAACACACTGTGAGGGAACGGTGCGAGGCCGGTGGCGCGAGAGTTAACGAGCTCCACTTGGGAGGTGCACCGGCCTTGGGTCTCTCACGGAGGAGCTCCAGAAGCATAAAAGGAGGAGCGACGTCAGTGAAGGACGAGAGAGGACCAGGCCTGGACTTTATTATGTTTGTGTGGCCGGCAGACATCCGCGAGGGTCTGCCGGCATTACTTTTGTTTTGTATTTGTTCATTTTGGTATTAAAACTTTGTTTGAACGTTCGCCTGTTCCCGTTACACACACTTTTTTGAAAATGACCATATTGGTTCTATTCTATTCTATTCTATTCTATTCTATTCTATTCTATTCTATTCTATTCTATTCTATTCTATTCTAATACATCAATAATACTGTCATATGTTTATTTTGTAGATTAGAATAACTTTTGGTTCTGAAATAAGAAACCAGTTTTAAATTTGCCTATTGGACCACCCATTTTTTTTGTCTTTTCCCAATGGAAATCCCTGCCTACACTTCTGATTCCAAATGATTGTTAACAGCAATGAAAAACAGAGCAGAACGAATCATCTTTAGTTCATTCAACAAGGCCATCCAAAGAAATAGAGGCCCTTTCTACTTCCTGTGTGTCAAGTTCGCCAACAATGACCTCACACGTTGCATTTCCTCCCATGTAGACACGGTCTCACGTCTTTCATCTCTCCGTCCTCCATTCCCTTTCACCAGGCTTTTTATAGTTTCTTTAGGCAACGAGCGGAAAACCTCAAAGACTGTCTCTCGACAGTATGGCTGCTGGGACCTCGGCCAGTCGGCTACCACCAGAGATGCTCTGATTGTGACATCATCAGTCTGCGCGGCGGTGAAACTGAAGGGTTCGCTTTGTGTCTGAGGAGTGGGGACTGATGAAGGGGGAAGGGATGTATCGGGGTCAGGGAGGGACTTTGATGCCTGGCGGCCACTGCTGGGCCGCAATGTTTGTGAGAACACAAAAGCTGCTCTGTCTGAGCACTGTGAGAAGAGTGGGAATTCAGAAGTAGGGGATTTATGGCCTCAAGTGTTTGCAACCCCAACCAAAGCTTCTGTTGTGTGAGGATATCGCATTAAAAACGACCTCAGAAGTGGTTTGACGCAGATTAAACGTGCCATTAGTTGGCACATTGTTTGTTTGAGTATGGTTATGGCCTCTGCTGTATGTCATTCATGCCACAGATGTCAGTTTACATCGCAATCAGTTAAGATGTGTCAGAGGAAAACAAAAGTTCCTTGTCGGACAATCGTAGTGATGTGCCAGACGACAAGAGGGATGCTTGTGCCATGTTAGCAAGACACAAGGAACTCATTGATTCATTGAACTCGTCTCCAACCCAGGGACTTACTTTAACAGCTCCCATCATGTAACTCGAGGTTGTCGACATTGCTTTCCCTGCCCCTTGTTTTACCTTTTATGTGGGTTAGGGTGTGAAGAAGGTGGTTAATGAGGTTAGTAAACAGTAAGGTTGCTGATGTTTGCCCCAGGTTGCTTGCGATTGACCATGCCATAAGTGTACTTTTTGAACAAACTTACTTTGTAGCTGATTTGCACAATGTGTTGTCCAACATAAAAGGATTAGTTCACTTCAGAATTAAAATTCTCTGATAATTTGCTCACCTCCACGTCATCCAAGATGTCTTTTTCTTCAGTCGAAAAGAACGTTTTCTCCATATAGTGGACTTCAACAGTTACCAATGGTCCAAATTGCAGTTTCGATGCAGCTTCAAAGGGCTCTACAACATCCTAGACGAGGAATAAGGGTCTTATCTAGCGAAACCATTGGTCATTTTCCAGAATATAAAAATGTATATACTTTTTAACCATAAACGCTTGTCTTGCACTGCTCTGCGATGCGCCACGCATTACGTGGTCATGTTGGAAAGGTTGCGCGTGATGTAGGCAAGAGTACCGCGCAAGTGTTTACGAAGCGAACGTACATAGACTAAGTCAAACGGCCTTTACAAAAAAAGGTCGGATGATTTTGAAGTTGAGTTTTTCGCCCTACTGCGGTACTTCCACGACCTTTCCAACGTGATTACGAAATGCATGGCCCATCGCAGAGGTAGTGCATGATGAGCTTTGGTGTTAAAAAGTATATACTTTTTAATTTTATTTATTTTATTTTTTTAGAAAATGACTGATCATTTCACTAGACAAGACCCTTATTCCTCGGCTGGGATCGTGTAGGGCCTTTTGAAGTTCCATTAAAACTGCAATTTGGACCTTCAACCCGTTGAAGTCCACTATATGGAGAGTTGCACCACATGACATTTTACCTGAATTAAATGTATCTTGTCATAAAAAGCTCAACTTATATGATATTTTAAGAAGGTTATTGACATGCAGTCATGAGGGTTTTCAGAGGCCCTCTTTATAACATCATTTCCTGATTTGTTTTCACCATACTGTTTTGGCAGACAAAAGTTTTGTGTGTGTGTGTGTGTTTTATATTAAAAATAGTGAATCCAATGTACTGAAATTCAATTTTTCTTTTATTTTAATTCATAAATATTCATGAATATTATATTTTTGGTGAGTTGCACCACAGGTTGCACATTTTATGTTTTTTTTTTTGTTTTTTTTTCGTCTTTTGTCGTTCTTCTGCATGACGTATTGTCCAACATTTAACCTGAAAAGCTTTTGTTCTGTTCAGGCTGTGCTTTCATCAAACGGCCACCCAGTCACGTTATCTAGAGATCTTATAAAGTGCCATTGTGCATATTTATCATCCTTCTCAGTATTCCAATACGCAGCTTCTCCTTTGTCAAGCCAAGTATCTATTCATGAGCACCTGACTCCCAGCATGCATCTGTTGATCTGGTACTGTTGATAGCATCGCTGCCTCTCGTACTTCTTTCCCAGTTGCTTTCATCACCGTGCCAATGTCTCCTCTGTTCATCACTGGCGTTCCTCTAGTGTTCGCTATCAATCAGCCGAGCTGGTTTTGATCTTCCTCGAGGAGCGGAAGACTTCGGAGCACCTGCATTCAGCAGGCGAGGTGCTTTTGATAGGTGAAATTAATGAGGTTGGTTATGTTTGGATTTCCTCGTTAGGCGTACATGGAAGGGTTCGGTCCCGCGGGAGGCGAGAGTGCTCTGCTCTGCACTCCGTCTTTGTGGCAGGAGCCCCAGTCACCCGATTTAGTGCAGAGACAATAATGTGATCAGCGGAGCGTGTTGAGAACAATGAAGGGGCTGGCGCAGGAAAACGTGTGGCAGACACCTCCAGCATGTTACCTGAATGCTGCTGCATGACCGAAGAGGTGTGAGGACGTGTGAAGACACAGAATGATCATTTTGAAAAACAGCATGAAAGGAGGCAAGGAGATGTGTGGGGAACAGTAATGTTTGTGCGTTTTTCTTCATGCATAAATGAGGCTGAATTTTTTTTCCCATATGACATCTGGTTCTTTGAACCTGTTCTCCAGCAGTGCCCGGGCACCCAGGAGCCAGAGCCAGACCTCTGCCAATCAAAGCGGGCACAGCTTGGGCACTGGCAAGCTGTTTTGTGACCTGTCTCCCTCTCCTTCTGCAGATCCTTGCAAATGTGTCAAAAATGAATTCTCACTTCTCTCGAATAACAAAAAATTATGGAAAATTAAAGGCGTAGTTCACCCAAAAATGAAAACTGCCATCATTTACTCATCTTTATGTTGTTCCAAACTCATATGTGGTTCTCTCTTCTGTAAAGTGAAATGTTTTGTTTTGACTTTTTGAACAAATCTCCTTTGTAGCTCATATGCATAAAGCTCACTTTATCTAGAGATCTTATTAAGTGCCATTGTACATATTTATTGTACACAGAAGTTGCGTCCCAAATGACACACTATACACTATGCACTTATACACTATGTACTTGTGCACTATGCACTCATCCATGTAGTGCGTGAATTGTATGAGGTTATTTTGTCATTTAACAACGGAGTCCGATCCTCCCTTCCCCTCTGCTACGTAATTAAAGCTGTGACAGTTGAGTGCATGAAGTGTCCAACATTCCACACTTCGTTTTTTCCGTTAATTTAGTGCATCATCCGGGTATTTAAAGTGTACTTTTTCTTTTTGGAACTTTCAGTGTGAACGCACTACTCGCACTATTTATACTTAAAAACGTCATAGAATAGTACACAAGTACGCGAATTGGGACGCACCAAGTGTTCCAATGGTGTATATTTTCTCTCATTTTTCTCTCTTATAACTTGTATAACACAGGGTCTGTTTACACCTGGTATTAAGATGTGTTTTTGTTGATCGGATCACTAGTGGACAAAGCTAAATATAGGTGTAGACTAGGGCTGGGCGATAAAACGATAACGATATGTATCGCGATAGACACGTGATCGATATCAATAAAAAATGTGTTCGATAAAACGTTCTGTATTATTTTTATTCTTTGTCGGAAGAAAACAGAGGTTGCGAAGCAAGTTTGGTTGCATTAACAAAGGCACTCGTTCTCTAGTAACCCAGCAACATAGGGAGTGACACGCTAACAGCCAATCATGTAACAGTATCAATTTTGGTTGCGCCATATCGTCGTCTCGTGCTGGTCTGCTGGATTCCTCTTCAGTAACCGGCGACTGATAAGCAGAAAATGAGTGCCGCAGCGAGCGAGGAAATTGTAAATAAAAGAGGAAAAGTGTTCATGGTGACCACCTGACTATTGACCTGTTGCAGGACAATGCGGGACACATGAGACAGATAAATTTACAACTATTACACTATGTAAATATTGATGTACATTTGTTGGCAAACTTCGCATATGCGCCGATTAATGTTTCTGCCGGTGGGTTCCCACACTATAATGTTGCGCTTATGGCAGAATTCAATCCTGGAGAGAAGACAATTCTAGATTCACGCCTGCACATGCAGGAGGACAAAAGTTTGAGCGCGCAGATGTGAAATCTGAGCGAGAGAGCGCGCGCGCGTCCAGTTTTGTGCAAGGTAATCCGCCTGTGAGTGCAGAGATTGCTCGCGCATTTGATGCGCTCTCGACATTTTTCAATATAATAACTCCATAGAACACGCATTAAATGAAATATTAACGTGAGAAGAAAGTCGTGTCTGAATTTCACAATTTTGTATTGGTTAAAACAAATGGAGAATATCTCGTTTTTCTGTAGGTGCTCGACCATTTCCGGGTGTGGCGCTTGATCGCCGCAGTTCGTTGGAAATATTTAACATCAGGATGGATTATTACATGCTTTAAATCGTCGATTTTGGTAGCTTTGAGCAGCATTTGAGGTTCTTATCCAGTATGGAAGATGAAATCCTTGCTGGTGTAGTTGTGTTTACTGACTCTGATGAGGCCTGCTCTTTGCGCCGTCCACTCAGTTGTCATCAGCGGGAAAACCTCTCTCTATGATTGCACTGGTTGATTATTTTCACAGATAGAATATGACGGCTACACAAATTTAGAGATTTTTAAATGCTCACAGATTTTATTATATTTCTTACTGTGGTATTGTAATTTCAGGTATGAAAAAAAATTACAGACATAAATGAAATGCGGGACACTACTTAAGTCTTGCGGGACAAAGCTCCTAATTTCGTGATTGTCCCGCAAAATGCAGGACGGGTTGCCACCCTACTTTTGTTTACATTTTAATTATTTGAGTTTTCCATGGTTGTTGACATTTCTGTCTTAATAACTGAGGGGATTATGATCAGAGGAAGGTTTAGTTTAAAATAAAAATGTTTAAATGTAATATATTTTTCTCCTGGTCCTTATTTTAAAAGGGTCATAAAAAATATAAATAATTATCGATATCGACCGATATGAAACACTGATATCGTGATACAGTTTTCAGCCATATCGCCCAGCGCTAGTGTAAACATGGGCTAAAATGTTTTGATCTTGTCCATTTTTGACCACTCCCAGAGATAGTCGAAAACGCTTTCGAATTGAATGTGTTCAAAGAGCCACAAAAGACCGCCTGCTCTCCACCTACTGACCTAACAGTTAAACATTATGGGAAGCACACTAGCCATACGGGATTTAAACTTTGTTGACTGGAGAGCCTAATTTGGTTTAAAAATGACAAAAAATGTACCAAGCACAATGTTCTCTCACCATTCCTGATTTCTAACACACTCACCGTGTTCGGCCAGTCTTGCAGCTGTCAGAGCAGAAACAAAAGCTGCGTTTTTCCGTCGTCTCCGGTTGTGTTCATATGTAAATTTCTCAAAAATATTTTGTCCATTAGATCGAAAGATCTGGAAAAAAAAAAAAACATACATTTACCGGCCCATAGACCCTCCCTTCGAAGAAATCAGGACAGAAATGGTTGAAAGTGGACGGATTAACACACGAGATGTAAACCAGAATGTCTCCCTTGTCCACTTGTGATCCAATCACCAAAACACATCTTAATAATAGGTGGAAACAGGGCCAAAGATAAAAGGCATAGTTCAGTCGAGATGAAAAATTTGTCATCATTTACTCACCTTCATGTTGTTCCAAACCCATATGAATTTAGGAACAGATGAATGTCAAGTTCATACAAAAGAGATTTGAGAGCATTGCAAAAATTTTTAGTGAATAATAATTCACTTCCAAGGGCAGCACTGGGGTGTCCCATATTTATCATTATTCAATACTCTTTTTTTATGCTGTTATTGATGTATGTATATAAATTGCCTTTACCTCCAGTTAAAATCGTTTAAAAGCTGCACACATAATAAAGATCTACTCCATCGCTAAAAAAACGATAGAATCATTTGCAAATTTTGTTTCCTACACTCTAAAAAATGCCGGGTTGAAAATGGACAAACCCAGCAATTGGGTTGTTTTAACCCAGTGGTTGGGTTAAATGTTTGCCCAACCTGCTGGGTAGTTTTATTTAACTCAACTATTGTTTAAAAATGACTATTGCTTGCTTGAAATGAACCCAATGTATGTTGGAAATTAATGAATATCAATTAAACAATAAACATTATTTAAATTGCTTATTAATAAACGTTCACCTTTTGATTTTTATTGTGGCCTCTAGTAATTATATGTCTGATTTTGGGTTCATTTTAATCCAGCCATATAGCAATTTTTAAACAATAGGTGGGTTAAATAAAACTACCCTGCAGGTTGGGCAAACATTTAACCCAAATGCTGGGTTTGTCCATTTTCAATCCATCTTTGGTTGTTTTTAACCCAGTATTTTTTAAAGTGTACAATTGAATTGTAGATAAATATCCATCTCATTAGTCACTCTTTTTGTTTTCTGTCTTATAAAGTATCCCATTAATAGAATCAATAATGAATCACAAACAATTTCAAACACGTTTTACTGATTAAATCAAAAGAGTGATTCAGTTTGCAAATCTGGTGTCACTAGATCTGATTCTAATTAGCTGTTAGAAAGCACACATGACATGAAATATTATCAGGGAAAATCAAGCGTTAGCGTCAGTTCTGGCTGGTCACGCCAGTCAAGCTCGCATCAGCTGACTCCCAGGTGACTCACGTCTACCTATAGGAATATGACGCCTATCACATCATCCATATATAAGCTCCTCTGTATTATCAGCAGCTATCGCATTTCTCAGGAGCAAATTACCCTCCTCCATCACCAGCTCCTGCTCTCTTCAGTCAGGATTGGCCTTATGATTCCCCTGATTCAGACTAATTCTTGAGATATATGTACATGTTAAATTATTGACATGGGCTGCATGGATGCGTAGGGAGTTCCTGCCCAGAACAAAACCATACCGCCAATACAAACTCTATGCAATTATCAATCATATTTGATGATAGAGGTCCTGACAGATATGATTCTCAGATCAGTATATGGTAATCTCCATTGTCAGACAAGGATTTATCAGTAATATTTAACTGGGGTGCATCAGTATTTCACAGGAGCTTATGCCCCAGTAAAACGAGTCTAGCAACACCCCTGACAACATCAATTTCAACCCGTTCCTTGTAACAAGCTATCATACACAACATATTTTCCATAGTTGGGTGAACTATTCCCTTAATTATGGTAGATTACACAGGGCTAGTGCAATGTTGCTAATTATATGCTAATTCTAATGATAATTCTGATAATGGATTTCACAGCCCAGGTCAAACACTATTTACCCATCATTCCATTCTCTTAGGTCATCTTTCACTCTGTCACTTTGGTTGGGATCTCATCGCCTGAAGTTATTCCCACCCAGATCTCACTGCTCCACCTAGGATAAACCTCCTGTTTGTATTTTAGCAGAGACGATATTAAATGAGTAACACGCTCCTGAGAGTTACAGCGTGTCTCATAGAGAAGAACAGCTGTCCTGCACAGTGTGTGTGTGTGTGTTTGTGTGCGCGCGTGACACATGCCTTTAGGTGTGTATAGATCGGGAGTCACAGAGCTAATAAATGAAAGTTGGTCATGTCATTGGCCTCGCTCAATAAATCAGACCTGAGCTTATGAAAACGAACACATTTATTCTGTTGTACAGCCCAGAGAGAAGAGAGAGAGAGACACACTCACACACACACACACACACACACACACATATATGATGCATATACATATATAAGACATTTTCTGTGAAAAGTGTCATCACTCAGCTTATTTATGATGAAATGTAGAAGAAATGTAGTGCGTTACAGCATTCTTGTTTGTTTTTCTTCTCTTTATTGGGCACAAAGCTCTGCTCTCCGATGACACACGTTCATGCATATAAGCAGTTGATTATGATTTATTTAATTCATGGAGAAATATCAGAGGAATGTGATACTTTAAATGAATGTTTTCAAAGTTTTCAAAGCGAGGCCTGCTTTCCCTAATGGCAAAACTATCTTGCACAAATGCTTCACCTAACTCAGCAGATTTTTTTTCATCTTTATTGGCTGAAATCATCAGTCTGGTTTTATAAAAGAAACTCTATTTTCAAGTCTAAAGTCTTGTCGAAATCCTGTTTGCTGTCAGGGAACATTTGCATTTAATTGTAGTCTTTCAAAGTCTTTGCAGTTGAGTTTTTAACGCACTGCTCATGCGACACGCGGTTACTGTTTAACACTGCCGACAAGCCAGTTTGTATTCAATGTCATTTTCATTTTAATAGCTATGAGAGAGCAGATATGATCTTTTCATTTACCAGTACTCTGAAGTCAAAGATTAGCCTCCGTTTATAATAAAAAATTCTTCAAACATCAGGGATTCTCATTTTATTTGAATTAATTCACAAAGACAAGCGAGAAAAAAAAAAATGCCAATTTGATCTGCTCGCCTGTGGAAAAACATTTAAAAAGATGAACTAAAAGGATGTCAAGGGTAAAAAAAATAAACTGAAAAAATGATTAAAATTTGTTTACTGCTCTGCTTTGAGTTTGATTTTTTTTTTTTTTTTTTTAATATATACTTTTAGTAATCTAATGGCTAAGAGGAGGAATCTTTTTGTGCAATTTATTTTATTTTTATTTTTATTTTTTTTTTGAAGGCAAGTAATGCAATGGAAGAATTACCATTTCTCATTCCATCTCAAATAACACTGAGAATCAAAGAATCCTGTTTGTTTGTTTTTTCTTTACAAACGATTCCTTAAGTGTAGCAGCTGTGTTTGCCTAACCACATACTCTTTAAATGGCAATATTAAAATTGACTGACATGGAGAAGAGAGATTTGGAACAAAGCAATCAAGTCCAAATAATCACTTTCATCTTTGGAGCATCGGTTTTTCGTTTCATGCCAGTGGTCCTTGTTTTCATTGCGGAATTAAAAAAGCTGACATATTTTCAGTCATTTCAGTTTTGTTTGGATTAATGTCATACTTTGATTCCCTTTGTCTAAAGAAAGATGCCCATTTATAAAGTCTTGATTTGTTTTTTTTGGGTTCTACTAGAACAAGTTTCCATTCTTGAATGTTTAAAAAACACTATATTTTCCCCATATTCGATATTGTTGCAGCTCCTCTCTTCCCAGTCTGTCAGTAACACTCTGTTTAGTTCCTGTCTCTATGAAGCCCCGCCTTCTTAAAAGCACAATATGCTCTGATTGGTCAGCTGGACCAGTGTGTTGTGATTGGTCAAGGAAATTTGTTTGGGAAATGTCCCGCCCCTTAAACATAATCGCGAGTTTCAACACATTACTAACTAACTCAACCAGGTCCCGCCCATTTATTTTGCATATGACTTGGGCGGGAATTATTTAAATGAGGAATATTGTGACGTTTTCACTTTACACTAACACTTTACATCGCAGAATGTTTAGAAAAAGAGAGGAATAAGGCAAGGCTGACAGAGAGAGAGAGATACATGGAAAAGTGCACTAGATTTGAACATGTTTGTGTGTCTCGGTGTGTGTAAACACAGGTACGCCTGTGTGTGTTTGTTTCTGTGTGTGCCTTCCATGTGTAAGGAGCAGCCGGGGGGAGATGGGCAGAATGAGATTAACTGTTGACATGTCTATTGATCTGGGTTCAGTGTGGTTTCCTGTGCGTTCCGTCTGGCCAGGTCTGACCGGATACAATAACAGTTTAGCCAGCTTTCCACCGGGGGCCTCGGAGGTCCTGCAGCCTTGATTACTCCAACGTAGAGTTGTGGCTAGATGGAGATAAGGTTAAGCCTGTCTATCTCTCTCTCCCCATTTTCTGGGGCGTATTGCACACTGCACACTCGCCTTTGAAGTTCCATCATGAAATTCTGACAGTTTCATCTAACCTGTCCTCAGGTTGAAGGCTGTCTTAAACCCAGCCCACAGTTAAAGCGCTTTAATAACCTTCCTGAGATTTGGCTTTGCTAGGGTTTCAGCTCAAGTCCAATGCCCTGAGTTCCCGCCGCAGATTTTAGCTTTAGAGCCAACTAGCATTTAGAATAAGCATGTTAATACTTTCACATTTATCAATCTTAAAGTTTTTACCTGGTGATGATAAAAACAATGAAGGAGGATCCCACTTCATCCTGGGAAAAATATTATATTCATACACTACCATTCATTTTTATTTATTTATTTTTTATTTTTTTGTTACATTCAGATCTTTCAAGGTCTGTCACTACTTCCAAGTCAAACCGACTTCAAACTTCTGAACTTATATGAATTAAATACTGCTGTTGCTGTGATATTTTAGGGCAACCATTAATATTGATGGCCAACAAAATATTTTGTTTAAATTTAACGAACTGACAAATTGCATTCTGCTACAGACATGTGACACATCAAAGAGTTTGCCTCAGCATAAAATCATCATGGGAGTCCGTGTGGATACGTTCAAATAGGCCTCAGAACCGTTCCTCATGACTTATGTTAACTATCAAACTGTTAGCAAAGCTCTCTGGACATGCCGACAATTAGAGCAGTATTTAGAGCTAATTTCACCTCGTTGAGTCTAATCACACTGATAGCCGTCTGCTGGATACTTCAGTTCGACTAACACAGTTTGAAGGTCACACTGCAATCACAGGTTCAAGGATCAGGAGGGATCTGGTTTATATCAGCCTGTTTTTGCTAAATGAAACTAACAGTTTAGGGATATATCTTTAATAATCTGAAATTTAACCCACTGAGTCATGAAAAGCCTTGGCAGTTTTCTTCAAGGATTCAAACTTGATGGCTGCCGGTTGTTTTTATGTTGTACACATACACACACACACAATTTAAAAAGATTTTGCAGATGATATAAAATTAAACAAAATCGTGAATATTCAATCATTTTAATGTGCTTTTTATTTGGCCATTAAGTTTAAGTATCTTTGATTTAAACTTCAGTAGTGAAAATGGTGTTAGAGTTGGTAATGTTGGAATGACTACCCCAAAATATTTGTCAGGTAGCTGTGCATTTAAACAGTAGACAAATGTCCCCGGAACCAAACCTGGGATATCAGCCCCAAAGGCTTACGTAGTCGTCTACCTAATAAAATCAATCCTACCACCAAAGGAGAACATTAAAAATTACTTACCTGTGATGGAGTATGATTTTCGGTCCCATGTTTCTTGGGAATATCCCGGACGAGCCCCCAGATCTGGTGTGTCCATGACATAACAGAAAGAAGTTACACAAGTGCACTCTTACGCAAGAATAGTCAAAAGTAGAGCCTAAGAAATAAGAAAATATTAACAACATCTCTACAGAAGACAATAGTCTCAATATTTAGCTTGAATCGTTTCAATGTTGATTCAATTCAGTTCAATAATAGTGTAGATGTTGCAAAAATTGTCTCTACAGTGTCAGTGTCATTATTCAGTGTAGTCAAATCGATAATAGTGTATTTTTAAAATCCAATTAAGCAAGCCAAAGGCAACAGTTCCATGAAACCCAAACATTTCTGTCACCATCAGGTGACAGAAATGGAGAAAGAAAAAAAATCTTGGGAGAACCCAGGTTCAGTTGGCTCAGTTCTCGTCACGAGTCAGATATCATTCAAAATTTGGCATTTATCTCCTTCTGTTTGAAGACTAGGATACATCACGCCAGCATTAGCTGGGAGGAGGAGTTGTAGCCTGTCCAGCAGGTTGAAATATAAAGGTAGAGCTGATGTTTAACCAGTAATGGATGAATGGTGTATCAATAACTGGCTTATCAATGTTTAATTCCAATGGTCCATTTTAATTAATTAATAAAAATTCAGATTTATTTGCATTAAAAGTCCCTGTGTGGCAGTTGTCATGTACTGGTTTAAAATGTTTTAGTAAAACGAACAGCCCAGTAGATATAGCTTTAAATGCGTTTCTCTGTTTCAGCTACTTCCTGTTTTTGTTTTTTTTTCCTTCCATTTCCTCAAGGCTTAACTTAATCTGTCTGACAGGTAGATATTCATTATACTTGTTTTTGAGCAGTTTCAAAAAGTGCTATATTTCATAGCTGTTTCATTTGTGTGTGTGCGTGTGTGTGTGTGTGTGTGTGTGTGTGTATGAATCAAAAATGGCATGTTAATTTGATTTATAGATGGATAAAAGGAGGATGGTTTTGGGGTTACTAAATATTTTTTTCCCCCTAGTTTTTCTTCAAAAAAGTAAAGAGTAGGCTCTGACATATCAGTGAGATAAAAATACATCTATGATGTGTGTACATGGAAAAAGTCATGGTTAATCGTTTATGCGTGTTCCCTATACTAAAGCGTTACCCATTGTTGAATGTGCTTGGTAAAAATTTTAGTGAAGTGTTTTTAGGATGATGTCATCATGACCTTCCTCATTAAAATAGATTCTGTTTTGGTCTCACACTTTATGGCAGCACTGGCTGCATCCCAAATTCCATACTGTACCTATATTACGCATTAAAGCTATGTAATTCACTGGCGACGGCAGAGTACATACTTTTGAATATAAGAAAGTATAATAATGAATATAATGTGGCAGCACTGAGACAAATTGGCACATCATAAAGTTGCCTCAAAAGCCCTTTTGTCATGCACTGTTTGTGTTTACACATAACTGTTTATGGTAGAATTTACATAAATAGTATTTTACCAGAAATAATATGTCATTTGGGCCCATTTACCATTTTTTGATGTATGATTTAGGACACAGTAATTACAGCCTTGCTTATTGTTTACATCAGATACAAACTGGAATGCAATGACTGACTTTCAGTACAGAGAGCTAACAATGACATCATGACATGCTCTTCTTAATGGACGCATGGATTTCTCATTCAATCAAACACAAACACACACTCATAAATGCACGTGCAAGCACATTTTTCAGTTACACTTTTTTTAAAGGTGATGTTACAGTATAGTTACACAAATAAGTACTGAGTAATATTAATTGACTACATGTACTTACTATAGGCTTGGGGTTTGGTTTAGAGTTATTTGCTTGTAATTGTGCAATTTACTGTAAACCCTAACAATCAAAATACTTAATTGGTCTGAGTAGGACAAACTTAAGTTAAATTAGTTGTCAAATGAACTTTTATGAGTATTTAGCACTTTTTTTTCAAGTTCACATAACTGATATATTTTAAGTAAACTGAACTGTTTCATTGTTTTGAGTTTTATAGACATATTTCTTTTTAAGTTAGATGAATTTAAGTTTAACTGAAACTGGGCTGGGAATTCTATTCCCCAGCATGTTTGCCCATGGTACTCGAAAGGGAGAGTAAATGTTAAAATTAAGTGTTATATAATGTTTTTGTTTGTTTGTTTGTTTGTGTGTGTGTGTGTGTGTGTGTGTGTGTGTGTGTGTGTGTGTGCGTGCAAGATTAATGTTAAGTGATACATTTAATAGTGATAAATGCTTTGTATTGCTACACTCATTTAGCAAGTGCTGTACCAAAGTCCCTTTAAAGGGTCATGAAACCCCCGTTTTACCCTGGTCGTTCACACCTCTGAGTTTCAAAAAGTCTGTGAAAATGGGCGTGTAAAGCTCTGGAAAGTGTAGAGGGGGGGAAGAGGGGAGAGAACAACCAATGAAGCACAGACATAGAACGCACTCTTTATACAGAATAATGAATATTAATATATGAGCATGGAGAGAATGACAACAAACTCCCAAACACAAGGGAGAAATGTGAAAGAATATTTAATAGGGCAAATAATAGGCTACTTTGATTACATTTACGAGCACTGCAGTCTCAAAATCAGTCTATTAGAATAATCGCGTCATCAAGTTCAGATAGGCTACACCACTGTATCAGTGTCCAGTTTGCACATATAATTTATTTGAAGAAGACTTGATGAAATATGTGTGCATAACTACAACGTGCTGGTTAATGTTTGGTGCAGGAGAATGTGTGAAATAAGACTTTAAACACGGATACTTTATTCTGTATGAGCTATGTGCCACATGCCTAGTGTTATTAAACTCATCGCGGAGCTCCGCGCTGAAACCGAACATATGCGCGCTCCGCCTGTATATCATAAAAACAATCGTATTTTTCATGTGTTCGTATTCAAACTCCAGTTCTGACCACATCGCGAGCAAAATACAAACAACACACGTGCTGTGCTGAGGGAAACATACACACGGCTTGCGTATTTGAACACAGCTAGAGCAGTCAGAGGAGAATGAGCAGCACTTTTGGGACATTTGAATTCTCCGCTGTAATACGATCTCACGCAAACATATTTTCCATTTGTGCTGGTAGATTACAGCAAAACAATCCACATGCAGACAAACCTCTGCTCTGGTCGCGTCGCAGGAAAACACGTTGTGTTGTGGCACTGAGGAAACGAACACCAACGATATGTCTCTGAATGACAACAGACCGAGGCAAGAGAAGTGATACTTCCTCATGCATAATACTTAAATTATAATCGTATGCATACTACAGTGCAGTGATTGGATTGAATGAGCTTTATGTCATGAATATATATGTCGAGAATCTACGTTAACATGTTCGAAAGTACACGATGACATCAGATTTTGTGACGTTGCTCCAGCTTTTCAAACAGGAAGACAGAAATCGCTCTGAAAAATGCAAAAATAACTATTTTTCACTTATGAATAACATTAATGAGTACCTTTAGTGTTTTCAATGATCTGCAGCCTATACTTATCTGTTTACATCTCAAAAAAAGTGTTTTGGGGTTTCATGACCCTTTAAGACAAGTCATTTCACTCGGTGGCCATCTTTGAAACACCTCTCGGGCATTCAAGTGCAGCTAATATCTCTTTGAATGGGGAAACATCAAATTTTCCAAAACTGTTTGCCAAGCTTTCGATTAAATGTCATATTTGAAATCACCAATGAAATCTGAAAATAATTGTCTCATAAATTTTTTCAAACCCTCAAATCATGACAAAAAAGGTATTTTTTAGGCTAGATCAAGCTAATGCACATGCACAGTTCTAAATGCGCATCTCGCGTTTCATTTCGGAGGCAAGTGTCTGACTGTTTTTATAGGAACCGGAGCATCTAACGGCCGCTGCAGTAATGCAATGACTTTCCAATCGACAATTGCCTCTTATTTAGAAAGCGGGACTTGTTCCGCCATATTGCGCGTTGCACTTTCTCCCATTCAAAACAATAAGAGTGACGCGTCTTGTGTTATTCTATAGTCTTTGGCTATACCGTGCTTTGTTAGCATATTAGCAAATTAGCAAGTTAACATTTTCTGAATTAGCTTGTTGTAGCTAGCTAAGATTACACTAATAAAATTATCTACATTGAGGTTACATGATAATTTTAAGTTAACTCCCTGAGGTCCGAAAACGTGCCGGCGCGTTTTGCAGGATTTTTTTCACATTGCAGCAAAATCATTTCTTGTCATAGAGACATAAGTAATATATCAATTGAAACTATAGAATGTCTTCTTTTATTTGTGTACACTCAGAGTAAAAACACAATGTTGTGCTTTTTGTAAAATAAAGAAAACTAACATGATGCGTGATCTCTCCTCTCCCTCTGAACGAAGTCCAATCTGATAGTTCTCAGAAAATGAACTGTAACTTATGAATACTAATGACAAAAAAATGACACTTATGTCTAAAGAAACGTTGAAATGTCAGGGTTTAAATCGTGCAAGTCAAATCGAAAACAAACATTCTGTGTTTATGTAATCTGTATGAAAAGAGAGCCATGTCAGAAGTCCAAATTTCAGCTCATTACCCGCTAATGCGGCCACGCCCACAGAGCCAGCGCTATTCAGATGCAAATTCAGAGGCAATACATGCATTCATCATCTCAATCGTGTATTTATTGTCTTGAAAAGTGTTTATTTGGATGTTAAAGCCATGGTTAGCGATCTCTAGAAGACATGCCGTTAGTTCCTAGTTCCTTTTCTTCTTTATATGAATTTGTGGCCTAAAGGTGTACAGAGCGCCCTCCGGCTGCAAGTATGAATTGAAAACACAGTATCCAGCACTTATAGTGATGACAATAAATATTACTTCTCAGTATAGAAAATTGACATAAATATATAAGAATCCATCAATATTTCTCCAGATGTGCATGCTTTTAAGCTAAAAGCCTATATGAAATGCCATAGAGGTAACATAATTGTTCAGACACTTTGCATCACAGAAATACATTATATTTTAAAGAATATAATAGAATACCATTATTTTAAATTGTAATAATATTTCACAGTATTGCTGTTTATGATGAGCTGAGACATTATTACAGAGGTTTTTTTTTTTTTTCACAGCCTACCTGACTGAAAGTCCTCATTAATATGCAAGTCATTTCAGGTCATTATTATGTGATTATTTTGTCTTCTTAGGTGTAAATGGCCCATTATTCATGATGATTCACGCCTCCACGCATACTGTGTTTCTTGACAAAAAGTGTCTTACAAAAACTAAATCAATATATTGTTTTATATGAAGGAGTAGGCAGCATAATTTTTACAGAATTCTGAAGCAAAAACTCTAGTCTACAACCTCCAATACCCAGAAGTCTTGTGAACACAGATTTAATATACTTTTTTGGCCATATTTGAGTGACTTAAGTTTTTTGTTTTTTTCAATAACCACGCATAAAATACAAACATGTACATACATGTTCCTCACATAATATTGTAGCCTAGTTTGTGCTGAATACAGTGTAATGACACTTTTGTCATTTATATGTTTATGAACAACTGAAAAAAGCACAAATGTCAGGGCATGTCAAAACTTCTCCAGGCCCCAAATCAGCCTCAGACTCCAGAGGGTTAAATATATGAATTAGTGTACTCAAACATTTCAAGTTAAGAATAATTAAAATGTATGAGTTTGTTATTACGATAGTAGGTACATGTATTATGTAACTATGACACTTTAAAATTAAAAGTTGAATTGATTTTACATGCAAGGCCTGAAGCCGAAATGTATCAGAGCGCAATCCATAACGCTGCCAAGTATGTAGGAATGCGAGTAATTCAACACTTTGACGCTGTGCGTAACCGCTTGACTTGTAGCGAGATGTTCTGGGTCCCCAGTTCAGCCGTTTCTTACATTTTATGATTTACCATTTCTTCTTTTTTGTATCTGTTCTTCCCCATCTGTATTTCTTCCTGTCACCACACCGTCCGTTCCAGAAGACATTAGATTGAACAAGAGCAGGAGAGCTTTGCTTAAACCCCTCTAAATGCCCCCTAACCTCTCACGCTTTACCAGAGGCTTTCACAGGCCACCGACCTGCCTCATCCAACAATGTCTCTCCTCCTTTATTTCTCTTTCTGTTTCCTAGCACTGGTCTTTAAACCGCCACACACAGCTGTCTGTCCATCCCGTCACGGCTTTGTCTGAATCTATTTAGATTATCTTCGGAGACATCAACTCGGTTTGGCTAGGATTTCATTTCATGGCCTTACACACAAACTATGTGACCCCGTAAATGCGTAGAAAGGTATTTGGCAAGACGAAGACGGCAGACAAAGGCGATGTGCGAGGTAGTCCGGGCAGCCGGCTATTATAGATCTGCCACAGACATCAGAGGAGCGGAGGTCAATTTTTTTTCTCGTTCTCTGAAAGGAAAGTAATTTTCTGTCAGTTTTGTAAAGACATGCGGTCATGTTATGGCCTACTCTCTCTCAGATGAGAGCAAGCCAAATCATTAAGGAAACAGCAGAGTTAAAAAACAGATCAAGAGAGAGATGGTCCCCATCATTTCACAGGCGTATTCCAATTCCATTGATTTTCTAAGCTGTAATAGTAGTCCCTTTCCCTCCGCCCCAGATGGGATAGTACAAATAATTATTAATCAATGTTCACTGTCGTCTCACTGTGGCGTATTATTTTAACACGTGATTTACTCCACTGCCCGTCTCGCTACGGACCGGCTATTTGCATGTGAGCTCTCCGACCAATCAATGCTTCCAATTATCTAAAGACCTCCAATTGTGATAAATTACAGGGCATAATGGCATTCCATGTAATTCCGCTTTGCCTTGTGCGGCTGTGACATCGATAGTTTTGAAATGTGTGATTTGTGTTGTCTCTAATCGCTTAGCATTTATTGATCTTTAATGGTTTTGTCTTTAGTTAACACTTTAGCAACTGAGATTTTTTGCTGTCCTTTGTGTCCACAAATCACAGAGCGCAGGGGAACGCCGCTGGAAAGAGGGAAAAACATAAAGAGAGTGAGACAGGGTTGAAAAATACAGCTCTATCATTCTATCGTTCTATCTATTGTTCTATCATTCCATCCATCCGTTCATTCATCCATCATCCATCCATACATCCATCCATTTGTCTGTCTATCATTCTGTTGTTCTATCGATCATTCCATCTATCCACCATTCCATCCGTCATTTTATCTATCTATCTATCTATCTATCTATCTATCTATCTATCTATCTATCTATCTATCTATCTATCTATCTATCTATCTATCTATCTATCTATCTATCTATCTATCTATCTATCTATCTATCCATTTGTCTGTCTATCATTCTGTTGTTCTATCGATCATTCGATCTATCCACCATTCCATCCGTCATTTTATCTATCTATCTATCTATCTATCTATCTATCTATCTATCTATCTATCTATCTATCTATCTATCTATCTATCTATCTATCTATCTATCTATCTATCTATTGTTCCACCCATCCTTCCATTTTTCTGTATCTATCATTCTATTGTTCTATCATTCCTTCTATCCATCCATCCATCCATCCATCCATCCATTCATTTTTCTATCTGTCATTCCATCTATCCATCTGTCGTTCTATCTATCTATCTATCTATCTATCTATCTATCTATCTATCTATCTATCTATCTATCTATCTATCTATCTATCTATCTATCTATCTATCATCCATCCATCCATCCATCCTTCTATCATTCTATTGTTCTATCATTCCATCCATCCATCCATCCATCCATCCATCCATCCATCCATCCATCCATCCATCCATCCATGTATCTATCTATCTATCTATCTATCTATCTATCTATCTATCTATCTATCTATCTATCTATCTATCTATCTATCTATCTATCTGTTGTTCTATCTATCATTCCATCTATCCATCGGTCCATCTGTTCTATCTATCTATCTATCTATTGTTCTATCGTTCTGTCATTCTGTCATTCTATTGTTCTATCATTCTATCATTCTCTCATAATATGTCAGTTTGTGCTAAGCTAAACGTGTTTTTGGTACCTTCTTGTACACTGATAAAAAATCATTTTCAAATATCAACTTGCTCTCCAACCTCCTGACTCCATTCATGTAACCCCCACTTTTGAATCATGAAGTCATCTCAAGCCCTTCATTATTCTCTTTTAGTAGCTGAATTTAAATATTTCTTTGTCACTAGATTTGTCTTGTACATCTTTTCTCACCTACAGTTGTAATACTGTTCCATATTGGAGAACCAACCTGTGCAAGTGAGAGAAAATGTCAAATATAGAGTGAGTGAGAAACTTGAGAACGAGGAATAATCAACTTATTTTTCAGCATGTGAAGTGAACTCTTTAAAGGCCTGTGGGTATGTGGTTAACCCAGTGTTTCCCATTCGAACCTTCCTCCAACAAGAGTGTGTGTTTCATGAAAAAAAAAGACATTTAATGTCAATCCCTGCTTAATCCACAGTCAACCATCACTCCTCCTGAGGAGACAGAACCATCCCAACATTTCTGAATCTTCCCAGTAGCCCTATTATTCTGTTTTTCACATGCCAGCTTCCAGAATGCTTCGTTCCTAACAAAAGTTTCCTG
The DNA here is from genome assembly GCF_024489055.1 of Chanodichthys erythropterus. Lineage (NCBI taxonomy): Eukaryota > Metazoa > Chordata > Actinopteri > Cypriniformes > Xenocyprididae > Chanodichthys > Chanodichthys erythropterus. The sequence goes on from NC_090243.1 coordinate 28,645,273, forward strand.
AACACTGGCAGCGCATGAACAATGGCAGAGTAATGAACACTGAGGAGGAAAGAGCAGGGTAGAATTTTACTTCACAAAGAGCAAGATGAAACCCCACCTGATGTCTCCAACTGTGTCTTTGTCCTGACATACGGGAGGAAATTTGACTCAAATTGGCCCATCATGCTCAAATCCCTCTTCTACATGCTAATGAAATGTTTATTTTTTTATTTATTTTTTTTTTTTTTTAAAAAGCATCTGAGTGTGAGTTTACCTCTGAAATCTTGCTTGAGAAGTCTGAACTTAACTCAGCCCAGCTAATCTTCTAAAATCCACCGTATGCTTCCATTAGCGGCTGCCAGTGTTATTAGTGCTATTTCATGTTCTTCCTTTTAAGAATAATGGAATTCATAACTTTTCTTTTTACTCATTTGTGCATGAAAATAGTGAATTCCAGGAAGAAGAGAAGATTTAATTAATTAAATTTACAGTACAGAATTCATGGGGCCAAAGAGTGCTACTAATGAAAGGCATGACGGAAACTCAGTGTCATTATAACAATCTCAATTACTGCCTTTTGCCACTAATAAATATATCTTTTGATATGTATATATTTGCAACCAGTTAGCTTATTGCCAAGTAGATTTGAAGTGTCTTCAGAAACTAATGTAAAAAAAGCAATTTATTTTTATTTTTATTTAAATGATTATAACATAATATTATGTACTAATAAAAATACATGTGTTTAATAATTAATTTAAAAGAAAATTGAGGCATGTTGAGATAAACAAATAGTTGTATTTTGAACAGATTCATTGAATCAGAGTTTAAAAAAAAAACAGATTCATGGAAAAACATTTTTTATGTTGTAGCAACTTATGTTTAGCAACAGTTTTGCTATTAATTTTTAAAGGAGTCCTTGATTATGATTTCACTTTTTTAACTTTGTTAGTGTGCAAGTTAATGTGTAATGTTGCTGTTTGAGCATAAACAACATCTGCAAAGTTACAACGCTCAAAGTTCAATGAATCATTGTCTGACAATCCTCATTTTGGCTGCGTGAGATTCTCCAGCTTTGTTGTTGTTGAGCAATCAAAGCATGAGCTGTTAAAGCTCCTCCCTCTTCTGGAAAGGGGGCCAGGAGCAGCAGCTCATTTGCATTTAAAGGGACACACACAAAAACAGTGTGTTTTTGCAAATTTGAGCTATAATAAATGATCTGTGGGGTAGCTGAAACTTCACAGACACATTCTGGGGACACTAGAGACTTATATTACATCTTGTGAAAAGGGGCATAATAGGTCAACTTTAAATCAGATGTGCAATCAGTATATCTTTTAATATGTAATATGTCATTACACTAAAAACAAAACAAAGGAAAAAAGGAACAGGTCATTTTCTGCCAGGACATTATCTGCTAAGTTTAAAGACATCTCCTTTAACTCTTAAACACAATACAAGGTATATTTCAAAATATAGCTAAAACAACTGTGAAAAATCAATATGGTAAATTCTTTCGTATTAAAATAGTACAGACTTTTCTAAGAGTCAAGTCAAGTCGCATGTATTTATATGGTGCTTTATACAATACGTATTGTTTCAAAGCAACTTTACAGGGATAAATAGGAAAATAATGATTCAGTGATGTCATTCAGGGCCCAGATCAGGACGCAGACAAACTGGCTAAACCGACCGTCTGCTAGCCGCCTCACGTCACATAACTCAGATAATTCACAGCACATAGAAACACTTTCACCTAGATATTATCACATAGAGACTGTGTCTGTACCTCGAACTAGTAAATACAAAAAACTTCCAAAACCTTTTAAGGGTAAAAATTTAATTGATGTTCAAAAAATGAAAATCACAGATAAATCAGATAAACAAATGATAAAGCTTGGGTTACTGAATATTAGATCTATTTCTTCAAAAGCACTTATTGTAAATGAAATTATCACAGACAATAAACTAGACTTGCTGTGTTTGACAGAAACCTGGCTAAAACCAGACGATTACATTACTTTAAATGAATCTAGTCCTCAAGGTTATGATTATCGACACAATCCTCGACAGAAAGGCAAAGGGGGAGGTGTTGCTGTAATTTATAGTAATATATTCAGAATCATTCAAAAGAATTTCAAATATAATTCCTTTGAAGTGATGGTGCTTTATGTAACATTATGTAAGTTGACATTTGTGCTGGCTACTGTATACAGGCCACCAGGGCACCATACTGACTTTATCAAAGAATTTGCTGAGTTTCTATCAGAGTTAGTACTGGCTGCGGATAAAGTCCTTGTTGTTGGTGATTTTAATATCCATGTAGATAATAATAAAGACGCATTTGGATTGGCATTTGCAGATATTTTAAACTCTATTGGAGTTAAACAACACGTGTCAGGACCCACTCATTGTCGTAATCATACCCTAGATCTAATACTGTCGCATGGAATAGATATTGATGCTGTTGAAATTCTACAGCAGAGCGATGATATATCAGATCATTATTTAGTCTCGTGTATAATACAATTAGCCAAGGCTACAAAACCACCACCCAGCCATAAATATTGTAGAAAAATCACGTCTGCCACTAAAGATTGCTTTATAAATAATCTCCCCGAGCAGTTTCATCGCCTTAGTATACCTGACAACATAGAAGAACTCGATGCTGCAACAGAAACTATTGGCTCTCTCTTTTCCAGCACATTAGATGCGGTCGCTCCTTTACGTCTAAAGAAGATTAAGGAAACTAATCCAACGCCGTGGTATGATGAGCACACTCGGGCTCTAAAACGAGCTGTTAGAAAAGCTGAACGTAGTTGGAAGAAAACAAAACTAGAAGTTTTTCGCCTTTCGTGGAAAGAAAAAAATGATTGAGTACAGAACAGCCATAAGAAATGCTAGATCTACTTATTTTTCAAATCTCTTAATAGAAAACAAACATAATCCTAGGTATTTATTTGACACAGTGGCTAAATTAACTAGAAACAGAGATTCAACTGCTGACGTTTCCATAGAGCACAGCAGTAATGACTTTATGAACTTCTTTACTTGCAAGATTGATAATATTAGAGAGAAAATTATAAACATGCAACCGTCTACAGTTTCTCTTCAGACAGTGCACTGTAGTGTCCCTGAGGTAAAACTAGAATCATTCGCCGCTATAGGAGAGGAAGAATTATCTAAACTTATCAAATCATCAAAATCAACGACATGTATGTTAGACCCAATGCCGACTAAACTACTGAAAGAAATGCTTCCAGAGGTCGTAGGTCCACTTCTTGATATAATTAATTCATCTTTAACACTAGGACACGTGCCAAAAACCTTTAAGCAGGCTATTATCAAACCTCTTATTCAAAACCTCAACTAGATCCGAGAGATATAGTAAATTACAGGCCAATCTCGAATCTACCTTTTCTGTCAAAGATACTAGAAAAGGCAGTTTCAACACAACTGTGTTCCTTTTTAGAAAGAAATGGAATCTGTGAGGATTTCCAGTCAGGATTTAGACCATACCATAGTACTGAGACTGCTCTCGTTAGAGTTACAAACGATCTACTCCTATCATCCGATCGTGGCTGTATTTCTCTATTAGTGTTATTAGATCTCAGTGCTGCTTTTGACACTATCGATCATAACATTCTTTTAAAAAGACTTGAAAACTATATTGGCATTAGTGGAATTGCTTTGGCATGGTTCAAATCATACTTATCTGACCGTTATCAGTCTGTGGTAGTTAATGAAGAGATGTCGTATCGATCACAGGTTAAATATGGGGTACCACAAGGCTCAGTATTAGGACCGTTGCTTTTCACTCTGTACATGCTGCCCTTAGGAGAGATAATTAGGAAGCATGGTGTTAGTTTTCACTGCTACGCTGACGATACTCAGCTCTATATTTCCTCGCGCCCTGACGAAACCTACAAATTCACAAAACTAACAGAATGCATAGCTGACATTAAAAACTGGATGACAAGAAATTTCTTATTATTAAATTCAGAAAAAACTGATTTCCTAATCTTTGGACCAAAAACTTCCTCACGAAAAAACCTTGAATACTCTCTAACACTTGACGGGTGCTCCATTAAACCTTCGTCCTCAGTTAGGAACCTGGGTGTGCTCTTTGATACCAATCTTTCATTTGAAAGTCATGTTTCTAGTATCTGTAAAACCGCCTTCTTCCATCTAAAAATATATCTAAATTACGACATATGCTCTCAATGACAAATGCGGAACAGTTGGTTCATGCATTCATGACCTCAAGACTAGATTATTGTAACGCTCTACTGGGTGGTTGTTCTGCTCGGCTTTTAAACAAACTACAGTTGGTTCAAAATGCGGCAGCTAGAGTTCTTACTAGAACCAGAAAGTATGACCATATTAGCCCAGTTCTGTCAACATTACATTGGCTCCCTATTAAACATCGTATAGATTTTAAAATCTTGCTACTTACTTATAAAGCTCTAAATGGTTTAGCTCCCCAGTACCTAAGTGAGCTCTTAATGCATTATAGTCCTTCACGTTTATTGCGATCTCAGAATTTAGGCCAGTTGATAATACCCAGAATATCAAAATCAACTGAAGGCGGCAGATCATTTTCCTATTTAGCACCTAAACTCTGGAACAATCTTCCTAGCATTGTTCGGGAAGCAGACACACTCTGTCAGTTTAAATCTAGACTAAAAACACATCTCTTTGCTCTTGCATACACATAACACATCATCAATACATTAACATTTTTCAAATCCGTTAAAGGATTGTTACGCTGCAATAATTAGGTCGGCCGGAACCGAGAACATTTCCTATAACACTAGATATACCTGTACATCAGAACAAGAATGGCATCTACGCTAATATCTGTCTCTCTGCTTATCCTGAGGTTTGCCGGGTGCTGGATCCAGGCCGTATCCAGGTCAGATGGAGAACCTGCGTCTGGACCTGACTCCAACGTAGCCCAGGATCCCCGTATCCGCTTGCATATATTTATATATAATCGATTTTTAATCTCTATAATAAAAATGTACAATTCAGATTTTGATCTCCATATACATTTACATATATATATCTTCCAAGGGGTTTTTTCCCTCCTAGGACTTTTTTCCCAGTGCTAGCACGCTGGGTTTTTCTCCTAGGGGGTTTTTTCCACCCCTGGAAGTCAGCCGACATTGGCTTAATGTAGCACCATCTTGTATATGTTACATATTACCACGCTTGTTTGTACAGTTTTAACCACTTCCCTTTTTTTCTGTGCTTCTAATATGTAAAGCTGCTTTGAAACAATTACCAATTGTAAAAGCGCTATATAAATAAATTTGACTTGACTTGACTTGACATGTGTGAAGAGAGTGTAATTGTGAGGCACAAAGAGCGAAACTGGCCATATTTGATATATACAGTCCTGACAGACATAAGCTGAGAAACTGAGAACTTTCATTATCGTAGCCAATTGTGCGATGACTATTATAGTTTGCCACACTTGTTCCAGACACATTGTGCCTTGGTGCCCATGTGGGAAATGTCCCTGTGTTTTGTCCCTATTGAATTCCACTTCCTTTCCCCTCGTTTCATCTCTATTGTGCTTTTAAAAAAAAAATTGGCAAAAAGAGAAAGCGTCTAACCCACGCGGGTAGATGTCTGTGTTTCTTCCTCCTTTACTGCAGTATTTTTTTGTGATGCCTTCATGCTTTGCAAACTTCATTACCTGGAATGCAGCCCGCCGAAAGAGATTATTTTATTTTATTTTTTTTGCGCCGTGGATGTGATATTTCTCACCCTCATTCCCTCATTGCCTTAAGGCAATACTACACAATAGGAGAAAATAAGACAAAAAAGCAGCAGTTTTATAAAACGGATTTGTGCACAACAGCCTGAAGGAACATTCTGCACTTGGAAAGACCGAATCTTCAGGGAGAAGAGATTGGTGTGCGCCTCACATTTCCTGCACTCCCGCCCATTAGGAGGAAAGCAATAGGAAATGGAGAAATAAGAGAGGTAATCTAGGAGTTTGGTAGAGTTTTAATAATCATCATGTCAGTAGCGGTTTGTGTGTGTGTCTTTTATAACGTTACTCATCTCTGGGAAGACACAGTTGGTGAGCGTGTGCTCTGTGATTCTGCCTGCGGTTTCTTGTACGTGTGAGAGTGTGTGTGTGTGTGTGTTTCTGATAACTAGCGCCTCTGGAGCGTGTGCTCTCATGACACATTAATGTGCAGTACAGATGACACACACCGCAGGGGTTTATGGGTATGAAACCAGAGTGAGACGCTGTGCAGAGCGGAGGCAGAAACAACATACTGTTAAAGAAGGTGATGTGGAGGCCTTATGTCTTGTACACAGTGTATGCTGCAGTGATGCATTATGGGGATAAAACAACGTCTCAGCTGTCACAATGTAGCCCGCTCTTTACTTCCTGTTCGGCCCTGTTGTTACACACTTGCTCCGATCCGACTGTTGGAGGTAAGACTATCCTCTTTGTGTGTGTGTGTGTCTACATTCTTGTCTGATGGTAAATCTAAGGAGATTTCCGAGTCTTTCTCCCATGCTTTGATGCTGTACACTTGTCATGCACCCGTCTGCTCGCGGAGGGTTTATGGGACAGATGCCCAACATCTGTCCTCCTTGCTTTGCTGCCCTCTCTTTAAGAGCTGTTTCTTAAGCAGTTGATTTGATTTGTTTGTTGTTGCTGTTGGTTTTGTTATTTGCTAGAGACCTACACTCTAAAAAATAATGTGTTAGCTCTACAAAAAAAAAAAAATTCTGCATTTCTTTTGTTGTTTTCTGGAAAGCTCACTACTGTATTGAGATTCTTCTCCTCGGCAGTTTATTCCCCTTCCTCACATTGCTCGCAGAGACTCGTAGCATCAGGCAGGTGTTGACAGTCGACACAGTCACCTGCCGCTCGCTGTCTTTCCTTCAACCACCTGCTTTACTTCTACCTTACCCTGAGGAGCCCAACTGCTTAACCTCCCATCATTCCCTCTGTAACACCCATCATTCCTCTCATCCAGTAACGTAGTCCTCTTCAACAAAGAAAAATCTCTACTGTTAAATTAACTCAAAATGTGACTTAATTGAACTCTGTGGGAGTACGTTTAACTCGGCTGGGGTTCGTTTAACGCTGCTGATTTAATTGTACTGCCGTACAGATAAAGTTTTGTCATTTCCATTCAATACAAAAGGCAGAAATCAGCAAGATTTCAAAGCTTTTCTACATGTCAATGGCTTATATTAACCTTCCCACAGGAAAGGAAAATCACAAAGGAAAATCTTTTTAATATCTTTTTGGTTTCTTAGACACCAGTGAGATTAAATGCTTTTCCTTCATGTTTTATAGATTTCTTTTTTCTCCTGATACAAACCCCAGTGATCACACTCTTACAAAAGAGATCTCAACAATGTCTCAAAGTGTCCTTAAATTCACCAAGATACAAAAGATTGCAGTCTGAAATTTCAACATGATCTCAAAAAAAAAAAAAAAAATCTAATTTGTTTCTCTCTAAGACCAAATGATCTGAGTTATAACATTCATTTTAAAGGGGACCTATTATGCCCTGTTTAACAAGATGTAAAATAAGTCTCTGATGTTCCCAGAGTGTGTATGTGAAGTCTTAGCTCAACATACCCCACAGATAATTTTTTATAGCATGTTAAAATTGCCACTTTTAGTGGTTGAGCAAAAACACAGCGTTTCAGTGTGGTCCCTTTAAATGCAAATTAGCTGCTGCGCTTGGCCTAAGAGGGCGGAGCTTCACGAGCTGATTCTCCGGTGACAGGATTCAGTCAGGACGCACTCTAATGTCAGAAACTGTGAATATATGCTGCACGGAGATAGAACAGGTATAGTTTAGTTCAATTACGGTTATAGCTTATATTGCCTTCTTGTTTTTAATCCACTATATATTAGTACAAGCCTGTTGTACCGCCCGAATGATGGTCAAAACTATAAGTGATGAGTTTTAAGACGTTTATTATACTTCACAGAAAAGATGAAGCGTCTGTTTCCACTCTAGAAAATCTCTGTAAGAGCTTAATGAAACACTGCAAGTGTGCATTAAAATATTATCCATAAACTCTCTCTCTTATCCTTTTATTATCACCAACCTACATAGGGAAGTACACAGAAACAGTCGTTACAACTAACAGTAAATGAATATATAAAGACCTTTCAGGTGGTGCTTAATAAACTTTATACCCATAAATAAACTCAGATGAACTTTAATAAATTGCCCTCACCTTCATTACTAAGGTTTTTTTTCTCCATTTAAACACCTATTTGCCACTTGTTTGCCACCTGATGTCACCTGTTGGAGTTTGGGTTCCTTGCCGCTGTCGCCTTTGGCTTGCTTAGTTGGGGACACTTGACATTTGACTTGACATTTGATATTCAACAGGATTCTTGACATTTATTCAACAGTGCTTTGATCTGCCTGCATTGACACTATTCTTTAAGAGCTGCTGTGCAGCAAAAATGATGCACCAGTTATCAATGTAAAACTGCTTTGACACAATCTGCATTGTAAAAAGTGCTATATAAATAAAGGTGAGGTGACTTGACTTGATTACTGCTGTAACCAGTATCACTCTGGAGACTGTAAGCTGGATCACCTAGAGTTTTTACTTGTTTATCATTGAGTAGCACAATTTAGCAGTCTCTGTTTTGTATTGTCTTTGTATTCATATTCGTTCACTAAGCAGTCCGGTGTGAAATGATTCACGCAGACATAAACAAATTTCAGCAGAACTGAGGGAGCAATTTCTTGGAAAACCAAGTTAATCCACCTCGTTTTCAGCAGCTCAGATTTTGGGAGTAAATGGAGAGAGCTATGTGGATTAATCCTAAACACCTAAAACGCTTGGGAGACGTTCTCAGTCAGTGCAGAAATGGCGGACTCCCTGTGAACGTGCTCAGGGCGGTTCTATGTTCAAACGTCAGTGTCTGTCATCTGTCCTGTGGCTTTTGTGACCTCACACTGCCAGGGATCTGGAAACGGCTTGTTCTGAGACACTGCTCAAGATTTTTGGGGATTTAAAAAAAAATCCCCATAAACAGTGGTTGGTTTTTTATCACTATAGGGTGGTTGTGTACACAGACCACCCTATAGTGGTATAGGGTATATTATGTCCAAACACCATGCAAAAGTGAATTTTGCATAATAGGTCCCCTTTAAAGGGTTACTCACCCTCAAGCCATCCTAGGTGTATATGACTATCTTCATTCAGACGAACACAATCGGAGATATTTAAAAATATCCTTGCTCCTCCAAGCCATTTTGAAGCCAAAAAAAAAAAAAAAAAATGCATCCATCCATCATAAATATAATCCATACGGTTTCAGGGTGTTAATAAAGGCCTTCTGAAGTGAAGCCATTGGTTTTTGTAAGAAAAATATCCATATTTAAAACTTTACTAACTATAATAACTAGCTTTCGGCAGACAACCATACGCATTGATTTGAGGTGGAACCTCTGAACCGACGAATGACGTAATGACGAACATGGAAGCTCAGAAGATAGAGCAATAGGAATGTAGGAAGATTTCAATATAAGAGAAGAGGAGCTTGAGTTTGTTGCCCAGCCGTATTTGTTTGAACCGTGAGAGGCGTCTAAGCTTATGATACTCCTACATCCTGCATCATGCATAGTTTCAGAGGTTACTCATTTGGCGCAAACGGTCGTCTGGCGGAAGCTAGTTATTTGAATTAATAAAGTTTTAATGCATACTTTTCTTACAAAAATGCTTCAAAATCAGCATATTATAATGATTTCTTGAGGATTATGTGACACTGGAGACTGGAGTAATGATGATGAAAATTCAGCTTTGAACACAGAAATAAATTACATTTGATTTTTTTTTTTTTTTCACTGTATTTTTGATCAAATAAATGCAGCCTTGCTGAGCATAAGAGACTTCTTTCAAAAACAATAAAAAGCTTAACGACCCAAAACTTTTAAATGGTAGAGAATCAGATATATCCATTAAATCCCATGAGCTATAAAAGAGCAAGCTCTGAGAAATCCTGTAATGATATTGTGAGTCTACTGTATTACACATAGAAGATGATGTTATAGAGTTATTGTTCTCCTTTTGTTTAGCCCCTCCCCCATTGTAGTGTCATCATCCTGCCCTCTATAATCTACCCAAAGTGGGGGGAAGTTTAGCTGAGTAATTGGGATAATAATTATTGGGTGGTTAGTGCCAGCTGGGTCAGAAAGCAGCGTGTCACTGGCTTATCTGTGTTTGAACCAGATTCCATATGGCAGGAACAATACGGTGAGCAAGATCCCTAGATAGTGCACACAATAAATGCAAAGTCAGTTTGAGTAACTCTGAGCAAGACGTTTGTTTGTGTTATTGAATTTTTTTTTTTTTTTTTTTAATTAATCCTGCAGTCTGTTGTTGAGTTTATTATTAACATTTGGAGAAGCTCCAATGGGAGCACTAACGCTCTATTAAGTTACGCAGATCCAAATTAGCATCCAATAAAGCGCTGACGCAGCATCTCGCCACATCTGCCGATGCCGCTGGGAAATATCAGGCAGTGAGAGGTTAAATATCCATTTGTCACACCCTTCACCCGCCCCATGTGACTTCGGCTCTCGCTCCGTAACCATGGCAGTGGGGCGACCCTCGCTAGGATACATAAATCAGAGCGTTACTGCCCACCACTTCTTTTATCTCCATTCAGAGGGCGATTTATTTGACTCTGTCTTTATTTGAAGGGTGTTCAATGGCCGTTCAGTTGGGCTATGAATGCTCACTCTATGTTGTGGGTGGTAAAAAAGAAAAAAAAAACTCAACAAACAATATGGTCCTGCCACCTCCGCACCGCTCAAGGCCTCTCAAGCCTGTGCGCGTTTACACAATGTCCTTCTTTACTGTGACTTTGGAACAGATGACAGTGTGAAAGTCGTTCTCTTTAACGGCGGTCGTTAATCCTGCGCCGAGGTGCGACCGTACCTCACTTTCATGTCTCAGTGAAGCTCTTCCTCACTTTTCCTCAGCCAAGGTTTTTAATGTGCATTAATTTAATTAAAAGGGAACTTGGCTATCTCAATATATTACTTATTCATAAATTACTTTGTTTCCCATCAACCTTGTAATCAGCGTAGGCCCCGGAGCTCGCGAGAGAATAAAACACTGTGTGATATGAGGATTTAATGTGTGCGAGAAGATACTGATCTTAATGCAGTGCAAACATGATGGAGACGTAAGAACAACTCATCTGTAGCAAATTGACCAGAGTTTTTCAATCAAAAGCCCCAGGAATTTTCTTTAAAAAATGGGTAGCACTTTATAATAAGTATACAACATTAAAGTACTTACACTGTAAAAAAAAAAATGAATTGTTGGTTTAACTGAAAAAAAGTAAGTTACCTGAGTTAATTGAAATTAAAAATTTAATTGAGTTAATACAATGAAGGCGATTGGTTTAATCAACAGAAATTCAAAATGTTGTTATCTGAACGACATTAATTATTGAAGTTGATTTGACAAAAGAGAAAATGTTGATAAATCATGAAAATATATATTTTTTTACAGTGTACAAAACATTAACAAATTATTAGTTTATAGGTAAATCATAGTTACTATATTGTAGTCTCTACATTGGTAATATATTAATATATACAAATAGGGAGTTCTTCATTCATTGTCACTGAAATTAACACAATTATTATTGTTTAATAAACTCATATTAAATGAATTGGTTATTAATAGTTCTCACTTTAGATTAGGTCAAAGAAAATGGGAAAATGTCATTAATTAAGTGCAACCTTTATTAGACATCAATTGCATATAATAAGTACTTTATTAATTGTTAGTTTCTGAAAATCTCACGTTAATTGAGTACATATAGAGTATTATTGCATCCTTAATATCTCCGAAAAGTCTTTAGTTTTATCATATTTATAAAAGATAGATACGCTGTACCGACTCTTTCTTTAAAAATCCGAGCTCCTGGAGGCGTGTCTGCCGTCAGTGCCGTGGGCAGAGCTAAAGAGTCACAAGCGCGCGCAGCTTTTGCGAAGAGATCGTCTGCAAGCTGTGACATCATTATAAATAAAAATGGAACAAAAATGTTTACATTTGACGGCTGCATACGTCATCAAGGATGTCATATTTAAGAAAAGTATTAAGATATTCATTGTGAGGTGTAAAATACTGTAAATTGCCTCGATGATGTATGCAGCCTCTGAATTGGGACCCAGCCATTGTTGAAAAATCTCTCGGCTTCCGTATCCGAACGAATCGCGTCGATGGCCGTGTTCTGGCTCTTGCTCTGGGTGTGTGTGCACGCATATCAGGGAGAAGTGCATATACAATGAATTCCACCCTTTATGACGTGAAATGAAAAAAATTCGGCGAAACATGTCCACAACTGGAAGTAGTGTATTTGGCATAGAAATACTCCATTATACGTCCAAGTCGTGTTTTGAAACTTTGGCCATGTTTAGCATGAGAATTCAACTCTTTAACAGTGTAAATAAGTCAGAATGCATGAAATAGCATTACACCCTCATTCAGATTTTTTTTAACCCTTTAAAACCTACGGGAGCACCCATATTTACAGCATATTATTATTTACAGCAGATTCTCACGATTAAAAAGAGCCCAAACTCAACATAATCTATTGTGTCGATCATGAGATATTACTCACGGAGTGATGTAACATACTAAAAAACATGTCTATTATCTTTCCAGGATGCAATGTGTTATCCAGTGTTTTAATGCATTTAACCATTTTGAGTGCTGAGAAGTCCCTATAAACCGGAGTGTACCAAACTATCATGTAACCATAAAACAAGTCATATAAAAATCATATTTTAACAGTAAGAAATACAAACTAAATATGCATCAAATTTTTACAAATTTCCTCCTCTTTGTGTCATTTTAGGTAATTTTTCATTGGCATTTGGGTCTTTATCTTGCTGACTGGTTGTTTGGCACTACTAGTTTTGGCTATATAATACAGATCAATTGGTAATAAGCTTATGATATTGACTCTAGATATGCCATAATAGGCATCATTCACTATTTATTGAACTTTACACCCTTCCTGTGATTGACAGAATGACAGGAAAGTAGCACTAAAATGATCTTATCCACCAGCCATTTGCTAGCAGTAATAATTTTGTCTATCATGGTTTATGGTTATTTAGTGACTGCAGACCAGAGCCTTGCACCTTTCTCCGACCTGTCAGAGATAAGTGTTGAGCCTGCAGAAAAGCAGGGACGAATCACTGCTATTCATTTTTCTAAGTGCCGTTTCATAGTGTCACTTCATTTAGCCTATTACAGTAAGTCTTTGAATGTCGTTATTGGACTGGCAGCATCTGAGTTGAAAAATCACATGCATCCAAGCCACACTGCATTAAGCAGCATACGCTATTTTACACATTTGCCAGCTCTCAGGGGGGATATCATAACGGCTATGTGCAAATATAGACATATGTTAGAGAAATCACACTTGCCAGAAGTGAAATCACGGCCTTCCAATGCTTCAATAGTCTTGGGATGCATAACAATAAATTCCAACAACCCCCAGAAGAGCCACAAATCCATGATTCTTCTAAGGACACGCAAACACACGCGCACATTATATAACCAGCAAGACAATAATGTGTGCAATGAATCACTTTGATTGTCGCTCCATCTTTAGTTTAATTGAATTCAAGGATTGTAATTGATTTCTTCTCATGTGTAAATGTTGGCCGCTTACAGCAGTGCCAATCCTCTACAAATGCCAGATGTGGGTTTTCCTAGGAATTCATTCATAAATGTGTTTACTTGGAAATGTATATTCAATGATATTTCAAAAAGAACGAAAATCCCCAGTGATGAAAATCTATATATCTGCTGTCCTCATCAGAATTTACCTTGAATTCCCATTATCCCACTGGGAAGAATTCCATTCTTCATTTTCCATTCTTTTTTTTTTTTTTTTTTGCTGTAGATTTCTATTTGTTATTTAGCCTTATCCACTTGTGATCCGATCGAACAAAACACAACTTAATACCAGGTGGAAACTTAGTAAGACCAGGAACATATTAAGAAAGTAAAAAGGGTCACCATTGATGCTATATTTAAAATATCTTCACCTTTAGTATGTACAACAGAGATGAAAAACAAACTGAAGGTCGGCACACAAAAGCATTTGAAGTGAACTTTCCCTATCTCTGTCACCTTGCGGCCGTGTTGACTCGCATTCGTGACTCTTGTGTACACTAAGCTCATTGGTTTAACTGATCCGAGACCTCTTCGTCAGTCATATCAGCCCAACAGGGAAGTGTCCAGGACCTGTTCCTGCCTGGGTGAAGTTCACCTTACCCTGTGTCGGGCACCGCGAGGCAGGCTGTTTAAAAGTGATAATGGCTTTTAATTTAAGCCAAAGATGATTTATCTGAGCTTGGCTAGCCTCCCAAACCACAGACCTGAAAGCATGAAATGAAAACTATTACCTTGGAAGTCTCATCAGTCACTTTGAATATTCTGAATGTGGAGAAAGAAGGAAAGGAAAGGAAGGGAAGATGAAAACCTGCTGTTCGGAGAAGACTCTATATAGTTGAGGTGGATCCGGTTCAGTTCGTCAAGGATTGAAGCTCTGTAGACCTGTCAATTAATGTGAATGCCGGTGGTCAAAAGCAAAGCTATATTTAGACATTCTTGCACATATGAATAACATAGAGTCTGTTTGTGTCAGCATATGGCACAAGATATGAATGTATAAGAGGCCTCTTTTGTTTTTCCTGAAGCTGTTTCATATTGTATGGTGGTCTGACTTTGACGCTGAACAACAGTTTGAATTTTGATGTAAACATGGTCATTGTTTAAAGATGTCAGAATGTGATGACAGAACGGGCTTACTTTGTTTATGCGCTAGCTCCGTAGAAGTCAAGCTAATGGTGAAGGGTGATCATTACTGGACGAGGAAATGTTCGATCGTTTAATTTGTTTTGAAGAGAAGATAACAAATTGAGAGTGAAAGCTCCTGTTAGCTAGAAAAAACAAAACAAAAAACTTTGCAGCCATAGTGGTTTGCACATGTGCTAAAAACAACAAGTTTTGAGTTCAGTTCCCGTTCATTTCCCGCCATTTGACCAATCTTTTCCTGTCCTTTTTCTTGTTTGAATGTCATTACAACCATTAATTGTTACATATATGTTGTAACCAAAACAATATATTGTGAAATTAAACATTTGCCATTCTTTGTGATTTTTGTAAGCTACTATTTTCTTTATCTGAATGTGGAGAAAGAAAGAAGGGAAGACCTGCTTTTTTAAAGAATGTACAGTAATACTTTTATTAATCAAGGACACTAGTGTTGTCAAAAGTATCAACCGTGATACCAAATTTGACGTGTTCAGCGCTGTTGAGTGGATTCGTAAACACCTCTGATTGGCCATTCTGTTCACACGCTCATCAGATATGTCTGTGATTGGCTACAATGATAGATGCAGGGGTGTGTTTGAAAGCACATGGAAGTGTTTGAATTTGAAAGCGTTTTGAAAGTGGGCGCCGTGTGTATCTGTGTAACTGCTTGGTGAAGAGCATCATTGATGTCTCTTTACAACATGTTTTTGAAGTGTTGATCTTTGTAGCCAATCACAGACATATCTGATGAGCGTGTGAACACAATGTCCAAACAGAAGTGTTTACGAATCCGCTCAACAGCGCTCAAAGTGTCACGTTTTTAAAATTTCAGTACCGACTAGGTATTGTGGTCAGTACTTTTGGAAACATTAAAGGACACATTAAATTGATCAAAAGTGACACTTAAGACATTTATAATGTTAAAATCATGCACGGTTTCCACAAAAATCTGAAGCAGCACAACTGTTTTCAACATTGACAATAATATGTTATTTGAGCAGCAAATCAGCATATTAGAATGATTTCTGAAGGATCATGTGCCATGGTGAGCAGAAGATACTTTTTTTTTAGAAAAACATAAAAAATCAAACTTTTGAACAATAGTATGCATTATTGTTTTATTAGGCATCACACGCATCTACTTACTAGGATCCTGTCAGACTCAATGGATAGGCCAAATTCATGACACATAAACCAAAAAACAAACACACACAAAAAAAAAAACAAAAAAAAAAAACAGATAAAATGGCAAAGAGTGGTGTTTTTTTGCCTCAAAGTTAACACCTTCCCTCCAGGTGTTTTAGACCATTGACCCCTCATTAGAGTCACCCTAAAACTACTAGTGTCCAGTTACCACAAAAGTAGCTGGAGGGCATGTGGCTCATCTCTCACCTGGCTTAACTGTCAATCACACCTGAATGAGATGTGTTTGCCATTACCAATAAAGTCATCCTATTGTATTCAGTGGCTAATGATATTTAGTAAACAGTGGTTTTAATTAAAAACCTCTCACACATGCCCTTGCTCCCAAATAACCCCGCAGTGTGTGTTTGTTGAGTGTTTTCACATGGTCATTCAGTGGCCATCTGGAAGGGACTCTCAGTTGTTTGCTCTTTGTTTGTGAAGCATCAGAATATCAGTGGCTGTTTTAATCCGCCTCAGCTTGTCTGGCTTCTGTGGGAGTCAGAGACTGAACGAGTGACTTTAATCTGCTGTTTTTGTCTTATCACTCAGTCTGAGTTGAACCTGAGAAGTGATTGTTCTCTTTCACACACAATTTAGCTCTTCATTTATACGAGTGCTGAAGCGAAATGCTGAATTTGAAAGCTTTAAGCCAGTAATCAAATTCTTGGCAAGGGCATTGCAACCTTGTAGTCCCATTTTTTAAACCATTTTTTTATTTGAAAATTCAGCAATGCAGAAGTATTTGTGTTCATGTATTTTTTATAATGTTTTGACTGTGACCTCAATTATCCACAATACATTTCACTGTTTGTTGGTTTCTACTTTTTTCTCCACATTAACAACTTGCTTCACCCAAAAATTGAAACTCTTCCACTGTTTACTCACCAACATGTTGTTCAAAACCTTTCTTCTTTTGGACTCTGAAGAAAAATGTCTTTGTTTTTTTGCCAGTGATAATCAGTGTGGTATGGAAGCTTGTTTCTGCCATGAAATAAAAATAAAAAAGATAAGTAGGACTTTTTATCTCGCAATTCTGAGGAAAAAGTCAGAATTGTGAGATAAAAAGTCCTACTTATCTTTTTTATTTTTATTTCATGGCAGAAACAAGCTTCCATACCACACTATAAACTCACATTTGCAAGTTATAAAGTCAGAATTGTGTGATATACAGTCGAAATTGTCAGTTATAAAGTCAGAATTGAGAGTTATAAAGTCAGAATTGTGAGTTATAAAGTCAGAATTGAGAGTTATAAAGTCAGAATTGAGAGTTATAAAGTCAGAATTGAGAGTTATAAAGTCAGAATTGTGAGTTATAAAGTCAGAATTGTGATATAAAGTCAAAATTGCGAGTTATACAGTCAAAAAATTCTCTGCAAGTAAAACACAATTCTGACTTTATAACACACAATTCTGACTTTATAACACACAATTCTGACTTTATAACACACAATTCTGACTTAA
This sequence comes from Chanodichthys erythropterus, assembly GCF_024489055.1. Classification (NCBI taxonomy): domain Eukaryota; kingdom Metazoa; phylum Chordata; class Actinopteri; order Cypriniformes; family Xenocyprididae; genus Chanodichthys; species Chanodichthys erythropterus. The sequence goes on from NC_090243.1 coordinate 28,662,769, forward strand.
TATCACGCAATTTTGACATTATAACTCACAACTGACAGCTTGAATTTCACAAATCTGACTTTTCTCAGAATTTTGAGTTAATATCACAATTCTGACTATAACTCACAATTCTGACTTTATATCTCGCAATTCTGACTTTTCCCCCATAATTGTGAGATATAAACACACTAGAGATATAAAGTCATAATTGCAAGATATAAACTGACAGTACTGAGAAAAAAAGCCAGAATTGTGAGTTTATATCACGCAAATCTGACTTTATAAGACGCAATTGCGAGTTTATATCATGCAATTCTGACTTTATAACGCAAGTGTGTTTATCTCACAATTCTGATGAAAAAAAGTCTTGATTGATTGTTATAAAGTCAGAGGTATAAAGTCACAATTCTACTTTATAACACACAATTCTGACTTTATAACTCAATTGCGAGTTCTCGCAATTTTGAGAAAAAAAGTCATTATTGTGAGATAATTACCTTTTGGCATAGACAAAAACTGCAAACGATGAAACAATTTTGGGGTGAACTATTACTTTAACGCTGTAAGTCTTTGTTGTTAGAGACATGAACAAATTAGACACATCATGTCTGCATTTTGTTGTCCATATCATAAAAATACATCTAATGAAGATGGAAAAATGCATGCATTTGCTCTCACTACTCAAATAAGAAAGCAAGTGTATCTGGATCCGGGAACTCTGGGCTACCATTACATAACCGAGATGAAAAGAGAGTCAGACAGAGAGAATACGAAAAGATCCTCCGGGGGAAGAAGAAGAAGAAGAAGCTGTTTTCTGCACAAAAAGTAGGACTGCTCATGACTGCAAAGTGCACCAGAACTTTTCTGCTCTCATCATTGCTGTTGAGTAACAGGGTTGAGTTGAAAAGTGTAGCACGATAATTAAAGAGAACTTCAGAATGCGCTTGTCTTGTAACCTGAGGGAATAGCTGGAGTCTCTCTTTATTCAGCTGTGGGGAGACTATGGGTGTAGGATTAGTAGAGATTACATTGGGATCCTGGTTCAGATAACTTCATCCTCAGCCTCCGAGTCTTTTTTCTTCGCTTTGCTTCAGTCATTGCGTATAAAGCACCTGCAGTGAAAATGTTTCCCTCTCAGACGATGACAGTCGGACGGCTCATTCTCTCGCACCCTGTCACCCTCATTAAGCCTGTCGATGAAAAGTGTGGAAACTCTCGTCGGATATCTGCATGTTCCAGCGCTCCGCTAGGCTTCTAAAGTTACAAACCTCTAATCCTCCGGCTTTGGCAGAAACAACTTTGGTATTACGGCTTAAATGGGTATATTGAAAGTTTCTCAGGCTTTTTGGTGGTGTTTCTTTTCGTGTTGAGAAACAGATGTTGGCTCTCGGCCATCTTCTCAGTCTCATTGACTGAGCAGTTCTGGCAGTTAGCTTCACTGACCTCTGCTTTCAGCATATTTGGCAGGCATTGTATGGCTGTTTGAAAAGCTGCTCAAAATTGTGTTACATCACAACGATCAGACCATTGGAAGCACTTTATACAAAGACAAAACATTGTCATAACAGGTGTCTTTTACTAATAGCTGGCTAATCCTTTTTGCTGAACAGTCTGAATCCTGGTTAATCAGCAGTCACTCCAGGTTTACAAGTTTTCTAAGAGTTCTCTGTGACACTTTCTCATTACTTCCCTTTTTATCGCTTCCTCTGTCTATCTGAAGCCAAAATCCATACCTCCAATTACTCTGAATGTCATATCTATAAACACAATCCTTTCATGTTCATGTTTTATAATCAATAATAAAAATGCCATGATTTTCATGTAAACAAGGCTTTCCAGTTTGTTGCGTATGGGGCCGCGTAGCCGCAGACCAGTCAGGGTGCCCATGCTGCCTCCTGTCCACTACCGAAAGCATCAACAGTGGGCATGTGAGCATCAAAACTGGACTATGTTTTCTTTTACATCATGGATGTGCACCAGGATGCACTATGGGAACAAGGCAAGCCGGCGGAGGCAGTGTGATGCTTTGGACAATGTTCTGCTGGGAAACCTTGGGTCCTGCCATCCATGTGGATGTTACTTTGATATCACCTACCTAAGCATTGTGGCAGACCATGTACAGCCTTTCATGGAAATTGCATTCCCTGGTGGTTGTGGCCTCTTTCAGCAGGATAATGCTCCTGCCACAAAGCAAAAATGGTTCAGGAATGGTTTGAGGAGCACACCAACGAGTTTGAGGTGTTAACTTGGCCTCCAAATTCCCCAGATCTCAATCCAATCGAGCATCTGTGGGATGTGCTAAACAAACAAGTCTGATTCATGGAGGCTCCACCTCACAACTTACAGGATTTAAAGGATCTCCTGCTAACATCTTGGTGCAGATACCACAGCACACCTTCAGGGGTCTAGTGGAGTTCATGCCTTGACGGGTCAGCGCTGTTTTGGCAGCAAAAGGGGGACCAACACAATATTAGGAAGGTTGTCATAATGTTATGCCTGATCGGTGTATATTCAAATGTACCATAATGATTTTTTATTGCCATTGTGGATACGTTTAGCCCTCCCTCTGTCACACATGCAGTGCTTGATTGATGGCCGATGGTGTCTGCTGGATGTGCACATGCAGAAACAACTGTGATGGCCTCTTGTTTGTGTTCTCAGAAGACCTTTTAGTTTTAACCTATAATGTGTCTTCATTAAGACTGAGAGCCTCATACAACAATAGATCATTACATTGACAGGCCTTGCCCTACGCCACAGTCAGCAGATAATTGTGATTCGAATACTGGGGTCATTTAGGGTGAGCTTATTAACATATGTATAGCCCAGTGGATTGGTCATCAATATGATGTCAAAGTCTCTCATTTTCTCTCTGTCCCCTCTCTTCACTTCAATCATCCATCTTTATCCATCCCACATGTCAGCTATTGGGTACTTCATATACCTTCGGATATCATACGCCCGGGATGCCATGAAGTGACCCTTCAAAACACAATCACTTCTTGTTGCTAAGCATCTTTGCTTGGGAAACATCAACTGGATTTAACAATATGTATTGGATATCCATAAAAAGAAATATTATGAAGAGGAATGGATTTTGTTTAGCTTTGAGAATAGAGGGTTTTGTCTGTTTTATGTGCCATCTGTCTGCATATGCCAACCTACTGACCCTGCATTGATTATTACACAACATTGATAACTTAATTGAAACGACGGCCCGTGTCAGAGCTTTTTTTGTTCATCTCCAGCATGGCCATTACTAAAGGTCATGACCCATGACCCCTAATGCGGGGTCCCATAAGAGGCTCGGGGCTCTAATTCAATAGTTGTGGATAACTGGGTTGGACACACATACAGAAACAAAATACATTCACATACTTCCCTTTGGTCCTGCACATCCTTTCCGTTTTCTCTTTTTGATGAAAATTCCTCCATATTTATGCAATATTTTGTCATGTCATATTAGTTTAATTTTGTCCATTTTATTCTGACTTTTAAAGTTTCATATATATATAAACTTTATATATATATATATATATATATATATATATATATATATATATATATATATATATATATATATATATATATATATATATATATATACAGTATGGGCCAAAAGTCATGTCCGGAGGGGATTTGTTTCTATTATTTTTATTTATTTATTTATTTGATATTTGTTGACCTTACAACTTCAATTTTCCTGTAGCTCAGTGGTTAGAGCATTGCAGTAACAATGCCAAGGTCATGGGTTCGATCCCAGGGATTGCACAAACTCAGATACAAATGTATAGTATAATGCAATGTAAGTCGCTTTGGATAAAAGCGTCTGCCAAATGCATAAATGTAAATGTAAAATTAAACCATCAAAATAGGATTTTTTAAATTGATTTTTTTCAATTAAATATTTTAAATATGAGGGAAGAACAAACTTGGTTCAGGTATTTATCTGACAAAATTATTTTGGCAAAAAAAAAAAAAAAATAAACAAAAGAAACTACAGCTACAAGTTATATTTTACTATGAAAAAAAAAATGCATTGAAAAAAAAAAAAAAACAGGAAAAAGTATACATTGACCACAACATAATTGGTTATTAATATTCTATTAGTTCTTTGTTGTTTTTGCATGTGTTCACAATTTTTTGTTTGTATGACAGCCTGGCCAAAAATATCGGCACAATTTTAGACATGTTTCATTGCATTATTATCACAAATAAAACAATCAACAACTGCACAATATGCTTACAAAGTCCTTAAAAAATGTTTAATAGTATTTGAATAAAGAGTGAAGATTTCCTAGGCCTGACATCAATTTTGGCTTCTACTATATTTATTATATTTTGTTTTATTATTCTCATTCTTATCAAGTTTACAATAATTTATTGTCATGATACATATATGCATATTTTCTACCTTTATATTTGTTTTTGTTGACAGTTGTCAACACATTGTTGTCAGTAATTTTGTTGTTGAGCTTCTGCATTTTAGACGAGGGAGAAAAAAATATTCTGCCTTATTTCTCTTTATGTCAATATTGTTATAGCGTAAAGTGGCACATAGATGGTTCCAGCTTGGTGTCCTATGATGCCTTTTTTCTTTAAATTATTAATAAGAACAAGGCATTTGGGAAAGGTGGAAAAACGAATGGCAAAGATGAGGAAAAGCAATGGAAAAAATGTGAATAATTTACTGGCACATGCTGGTATACGTGGCCATTGACATTTCAAAAGCTTCAGTTGCTGCAATTTGACGTCAGTGTGAGTGTGTGTTTGCATTAGCTCTGATTTCTCCTCCTGTTTTTTTTTGTTTGTTTTTTTTATAACAAACCCCAATGCATGAACTTGTTCTGTATTTTAATCTGTTCTACATATTCTGAATAAGCCATGAAACGTAAACCACCAGGAATCATGGTTCAGGAATGACTGACAATAGATTGGCCATATAATCCCTTTTACAGATTCAATCACACAGCTAACTCGTACAACAGATGTCAAGTAATACGCCGCTGCACGGTGTCTGTGCGGGCCCAGGGTTGCCCACCTCTGAAACCCGATCTCCACCTCCCCGCAATGGGTTGGTGCCCTGGCGTCTGTTAGCTCATCTGGAGAGGGGCTTTTGAGAGTGAGGTCAACGGTGTGTGTAATAAGCTAGCACTAGCGGATGGCTAGTGCCCATTCACATGCTGATTTTCTAGTCGATCCATTTGCATTAAGTGCAACCTAATTGCCAACTGCGGCCTGATTATGGTGCGAGTCGGCCGGGATGAAATATGACCTCCCATCTGCACCCGCCACTGCTCAACTGATGTCAGATGGGCATAAATCTAAAGCGAAAAGGTCGTTCAAGTTTTCGACACCAATGAAATACTACCACTTTAAATGGGTGATATGTGCTTGTATTTATGGAAAAAAGGATATAAATTAGCTCATGCACTCTTTGATCATGTAGGCTGTATTTTCCACATCTCTCCTTTTTTTTTCTTTTTTTCATTGTGCCTTATTTCACCTGCGGTGTGGTCCAAATTAGTTTCCTAAGAAGAAAAGCTTGGTCCACTAACTTTGTTTGCTTGGAAGTGTCTTCAGATGTGACTCCTCATTTAGTGGCCCATGGAATTTTGATGTGCCAGTGAGGAACAGCTGGAGTCTGCAGTAGTTTAAGTGACCATGTCGCCTTTTCGAGACTCTGGAGTCTTGCTGGTGTTGTCATCGCTTGCAGTTGTGAGAGGAAGTTGAGCAGCTGTAAGGGGTATTGGGATGGTTCTCAAAATGATGAAGTCCATTTTGGTTTTTCTCTCTTTTCTTGTAACATTTTAATTTGAGGAGGTGCAGATACTGCTGCCCACCTTTTTATTACCCCAACATGGTGGCTTCCAAAGACTAATGCATTACATCCTCCTTCTAAGGTGCTTATTTTGTTCCTGTTAGAAACGCTATGAATCGGCTCCTATCCACTCTATTCAGATCCACTTGGCTCCTTGGAGTCTAAATGGACTGGCCACAACATGCTGACAGAATTTATCGATAAAGTCTGTCTCCATCAAGATTTACAGTTCTTATTCACTTGTTACAAAGAAGGACTAAAACCACCAAGATCCTTTTGAATAATAATGATAATATAATAATAATATCCAACCTAAGTGCAACCTGAAGATGGAATATAAGTAGTAGTTAGTAGTAGTATCAGAATAATTAAAAGCAACACCACAACATATTATTGTGCCATTCCTCATATTGAAATCTAGTTATCAGCCATCTAATTGCAATAACGACTACCATTTTAATTCATTGTGAGATGTGTCCTTCAAAAGCCAAACGAAATATGCAGTCGTTAGCTGTGTCTGTATTATTAGTCGTGTCACACCCCACCTGACGCAGTGAGATTAATGAACTGAAGTGGCATATTGAGACCTCAGTGAAGGCAGACGGAAGGGTTGTGGGGTCTTGTATCAGGTCCTGAATACATTGAACAGCCTAGGCAAGCTCTCTGCTCTCTCTCAGATTCGAAGTACCGACCAATCGATGGTACCGGATTAACAGCCTTAACTTCAAAGTTCATCTTTCTCTTTATGGAGTCTGCAGCTGTCAGTCAAACCTCTGCTCTAATGCTCACTTCCCAGAACTAAATAATAAGATGCAAACTTCCTTTGAGTTTTACCTTCAAGTCATGTTTTAACTTTTTTTTTTTTTTTTTTATTATTATTATTATTTGGGTTTCTCACTAACATGTTTTAAAAGACCTTAAAAAAAAATCACAGCAGTCAAATATTTCTGAAGACAGTTAAACTGAATTAGATTCAGACAATTTGAAAATCTAATTATGCATTTGTTATAAAAATGCTTTCTTTGTATTGCACATGGGGCATAATGTTTATGGTCCGGAGTCATTGTGGATTAATAAAGGAGCTTGTTTTTGGTTTTACTGACCATAAATGTGTAAGATTGTTGAGCCCCACAGGAGAATGATGGATTGAATTTAATAATTGATAAAGGTCTGGTGTTGCTGTGGACAAATACCTCTGTTTACCGGAAACATCTCCAGATTAAAGTGGCGTTATCCAATGTTTTGGCCGACTGTCAAGTTTTAGAGTGTTCCTCATGAGACAGCAAAGAGAACTGGGTAATACTTATGTTACATGTTTTGTTGGTTCATTGTTGGCAAGACCTGGTGGGTGTGGCCAACAGCCATTACAGGAAGTGATCGCATTGTAATTGACCTGGGCGCAATCTGCCATCTACCCCAATGAGAGAGCCTTTGTAATCATCACTATCAATTACTGACATCTGTTCTGGTCTGGAGACCGAGGCTTTACAGCCGTAGTTGGACTGCCAGTTTAGGCGGATGGAATGCATTGTGATGCTAGTAGCTGGTGTCTGCATTTTCCTATTGTATGGTAATGTATTATGCTATTTTTTTATTTGTCACTCTTTTTGATGTTTCTCCTTCTGGCCTTTTCTATTACATTTGTGTGACATCCTATTTTTGTTTCAGATGTTGAGCCTGTAAATTTTCAAGTGAGTATTGTGGTTCAGCTATTTAAAGGGAACCTATAATGCCCCCTTTACAAGATGTAATACAAGTCTCTGGTGTCCCCAGAATGTGTCTGTGAAGTTTCAGCTTAAAATACCTCACAGATCATTTATTATAGCTTGTCAAATTTGCCCCTATTTGGGTGTGAGCAAAAACACACCATTTTTGTGTGACCCTTTAAATGCAAATGAGCTGCTGCACCCAGCAGCTTTTACAAAAGGGGGCGGGCTTTAACAGCTCACGCTTCGGTTGCTCAACAACAACAAAACTGGAGAATCTCACACAGCCAAAATGAGGATTGTCAGTAATGGTGTTCAGCCTTACATTGTTCAAACTGGAGTCGGACACTGATGGAGAGACTCAGGAAGAAGTTACAACTTTTAGAATGAAACTGGACGTTTCTGAATAGTTGGTGGATAAATGTATGCTGTGGAGTTGATTCAACTCATCGACTAGCATGTGTCATCATGTTAATCTTTTGTGCAAATGCAGCATTGAATTAACCCTCATTTGTGAAGCAGTCTGGCGTAAAATGACGGCATGGTAACATCACTCTACTACAACAACATCTTCCTCTTCTCTAAAGCAGCCCAACATGGCCTCACCCCCTTTGTTGCATGTTCTCAGGGGCAGGGTTTCTGTAAATTTTAGGGTTAGTGATGTCACTAACCAGGAAGAAGTGCATTGTTTTCCCTACTAGCAGCTTTTTGTAGTCCTTAAATAAAGAATTCTTTAAAGGAAAATATCTCCCTTTGCATTGAACTTTGAGCGTTAGACTTTGTTTATGCTCAAACAGAAACATTACACACTAACTAAAATTAAAAAAGTGAAATCATAATCATCCACCACTTTAAAAGTTAGGTTGTTTTGACTTTTTTTTTTTTCTTCTTTGTTGTGCTGGTCTCAACTAATTACATGTAACCAAAAGCATCAAGTGCAACCTGAGAAATGTTTTTATATGTTTGTTTGTTTAGCTCCTAACCCCAAGTATGAAATTTGAATGTAACTCATCTCGCACTGTTTGACATCAGATCATGTGGAATGTTGAGGAGTGGAGTGCTATTACTTTAGCGATTTTCTTGCCTGGTTTTCATGATTGCAGACTTGCAGTGCAGGTGGGATCAAATCTAGAATATCATAGAGTCATGCACAAGAAAATGTAAAATTCTGGTTAATAAATAAATAAGTAGAATGTTTAATACCAATATATTATTTCAGACGCAGGTTTATTGTTTCTATGCAAAATAAGTGTTAAGACACAAGACCCATTAACGTTTTACTCCCAGCAGGGGCCATTGTCTGCTTTCCCTGAGTGAATTGTGTTTGAATGTTAGCCAGACTAAAGAACTTTCTCACAATGAGAAACAGGTGCAAGATTTAGTCTCCCCCTAAAACTGAAAAAAAGGCTAAGAGATAAAGCTTGAGAGAGAATTAAAACTCTGAGAGCATGTCGGCGAGAACAGAAAAACCAAATGTCAGGATAGTTTTGGACATCCTCGGTTTATGTGAGGAACGTTGGGGCGAGAGTGTGTCTGTGTGCATTTTAAAAATGAAAGATTTCTTCTCTGCCTCATTGTGCTTTATCATCTCCTCTTCATTCCTCACAGAAGCCCTCCACATCTCCCCAGGGAAGGTGTGTGTGCAGGTGCTCACATACAGGAAGTAAACGGGGCTCCACCTCTGACTTCCCAACGGGGGTCCAGGCGCATTCATCAGGACCCCCGCCGTGCACTTAAGGGCCCTTACACCATACATGCACGCATCCCCAGCCTCTCTAATCGGGCCAACCTGCTTCTTTGTCATGCTGTTTGTCTCTGAAAGGAGCACTGGAGGCTACCGAGAGAGACAGGAACAGGGAGACAGGAACAAAAGCACGCCTCTCATCCACAGCAGGGCTGCTTATTAGGGAGCGAGAGCCCTCTGGGAGCAGGGCACTTGGCAGAGGACATAGGGTTGTCAGGGGCACAGCCGTACATCAGTCAGGGGGAACGTGAGTGAAGTCAGAGACCCCTAAGCCTGCAGAATTATCGCCCTCTTTGTCAAATCTGCACCTGTCACTCATTCAATACAAGAACATGAACCGGTCAATCTTTGATTCACTGCCAGGCCTCATAGCGCAATGAAATGAAAGATAGCAGCAGATATAAAGGATAAGTGATCAAGAGGAAAAGGAAGAGCTGGGGGGAAGATAAAAGAGATAAATGAGACAAAGGAGAGCAGGCAATGATGAAGAAAAGGAAAACTCAAAAGAATGATGACAAGAAAGATTGAATTAACGCAAAGAGAATAAAACAACTTCAAACTCAGTGGACCAAAGAAATCTTCAGACTCTATACATGACTGTTGTTGAGTCCGATTGAGCTCTGTTGTGTTTTATTGTAGATTGTCTGACGTTCATTGATTTCCTGTAAAGATCAGTGATAAAAAGTTAACTTTTGTTTTATCCCTGAAAATGACCAGCAGTAATTCTGATTTAATCTGTCCATGCCATCTGTACAGATCTATGAAGGGAGCCGACAGATATGACAGTCTTTGAAGGGAATTGAGTCCACAGGGGTATAGAATTAATATGACTTAAGCTTTGAGTTGATGCAATATGACTGAGGGCACAAGCAAACCCTTCTTTTCATCTCCCATATCTCCTATGAAGATTTGGAGGACATGGAAAGAAACCAGATAGTCTGACAGAATATCAGTCTGGCAATAAGTCTGATAAAAGGAATTGGAATTATATGTCTGGTATCAGAATTACCAGTATCTCTCTCTCTTTCTTTCTTTGTGTGTGTGTGTGTGTGTGTGTGTGTTGTTGAAAATATGAAAAGTTGAAGGGGACATAGGAGACAGGACCAGAGATCCTTGATAGGAAAACCATTGGTCAGTCTTATTAAACATGGTAACTGGTTTGTTGATAGTTTAAGGTGGTTTAGCTTCACCAAGACACTTGACTAGGTCCAAACTAGATCTACTAACTGGTAGTCCATTTGATTAACCATAAAAAAACAGTTATGTCAATAAATGTCCAGCTTGTTGACCAAGCAAAACCAGCTGGTAGTCCATCTGCCCATCTAGACTAGCTCGGACCACCTAATTACCAGTTAAAAACATGTACAAAACAGGTCAAAACTATGTCCTGGTGGTCAGAATCTTAGATGGATTTTCTAGTAGATAAGCACAGCATGACCAAGCCCAAAGACAAGACACACACATTCACAGACAAACAAACAAGCATTCATACGTCAGTGTCCCAGCTGCTTCTTGGCAGAGTTTATAAGCGAAAGATTTACAACATCAGACTTAATATTGGATACATTCATCTCTTCCATTCTCATAGCATTCCACATTCCACTTGCAGACCAAATCGCTCTGCCAATCTACAAGCACTGTATCCATAAAGCACATGGTAATAACTTGGACCGCTTCACTTCATGTCTCCCAGTGGGGTTCTGCCTCTTTGGTTTATTTTTTTCCCTCCTTTCGTTATGGTTTTAACTAGGCATTATCTCAGTATTGTCACATTGAGTTTTCTCTGAGTAAGAACAGGTGAGTAGCCCTGTTTAGTCAGACGCATCTGATGTCAGTGCTACCCATGCATCACACTCGATTCAGAGAGTTTAATCTGCAACAATAACCTTATGTCTTCAGAGAAATTGCTTTCTGGAGCCGTAAAGTAAACAGGCAAAAGGTGTTATTCAGCATATTGAGAGAGACTCGTGAGCGGGGAATGGTGTTCGCAGAAATAGATGGAATACAACGAACAAGAAAAGCAGGGGGAAGGGCCGAGCAAAAGGGGTGCGGACAATCGCAAACTGACCTTTCAGTCAGAGAACACACAGACAGATATTGAATGAGTCTCATTGTACTGGGAGAATGAAACTGCTGGCTTGTTAAATGGTGTGGCATATGGATATTTTATCTTTCTCTGCCTTTAATTGCTTTACTGTCAGACTGTTTTCCCCTTGAATCTCTCTTTAGGGAGGAGAGACGAAAATAAACATGAAGACGTCTCCAGCCCGGAGAGGCTTGACTGTACGCCATCTCTCAAACAACACAGGCCCGTCCTTTAAGCTGGCTTCAGGTTGCATACCGCCTGACCTTTAATCTGATGCATAAACAAGAGGCTGGGGAAAGCAATCCCTCATCATCCTCCCCTCATACTCTGCCGCCTCTTACCCACCTCCATTGTTTGGCTTATGGGTGCATTTGTTCTAATTGTCACTGCTTTATTGACGCAAATTGCTGCCGGTCTTTGTGAGGTCTTGTTTAGCTGGGCCGCCTGGTTGACGTTGATGCATGCCCGGAGGTATTTATAACCCACACGACACCTGATGTCAAGCGCGTGCTGAGACTAATCATGTACGGTGATGTTGCAGTGTTCATGGACTCCACCGAACAGATAGAAAGATTTGTCTTCTTTTATAAAGGAGGATTGAATAGGGAGAGTAAATGAGATGGGTGTCCACCAGTACTTAACGCACATGGGCACTCTTTTACAATTCCAATGGCTAATTCCTCAGTGCCACTGTTGGGAGGAATTCATACAAGATCGTCCAAAGAGACCCATTGTAGTTGAACCACCACTTATATGGTCAGTTCAAGTGAACGTTCTCCAGTTGATGCCTTTTGAAGCCCATTTCATGAGTAGAACATCTTGGTCCTGGTTCAGCTTACGGTTCCAGTTCCTCTATAACAATTCAATGTTTGTCAATCTTGCCATTTCCTGGTGTCCCTATGATTAATAATGGTCTTAACCACATCTGTGGCTGTTCGCTTTTCATTTTCTAAATTGATCTCTTCAAAACAATGGAAGGTCGGTGGACGTTGGATGAAGGTTGGTCATTTGGTTTGTTTACTAGGTTGATCACAAGCCTCAGCTGGTTACCAGACTCAGTGACTCAGCTTATGGTCACTTTAACCTTTACGGGGTCTCTGTAATTGATCTCTGCTGTTTGTTTTGGAGTTATAGGATTCAGAGGAAGGCAGGGAGATTAAGTTAATGGCACCTTCCTTGTCCATTTCCTAATGAATGAAGGGGGCAATACATACAACATAGACCTTAATAGGAGTGATGGTTTAGTGTCATGACTGTTTTTAATCCAATCATATGGCCAACTACATATGATACACTGATGACACTGCAGATAGTTTGCAATAGAATTAGGTTTCCTTATGGAAAAAAATAGTGTCATGAATAAGACAAGAGCATGTTCATTTGCAGATCCATTCTGTTGTCCTTTCTAGCAAAGCTTTGTTTGCCAGTTCCCTCTATACTGCTCAAAGCTTGTTAGCGGTCCTCTTGCCGCGAGCATAGACACCAGGCGCATTGCCACCCGATGCTAATGTGTAATCACACGTTTACAGGAGCTAATGGCCAAATTAATTTCCCCTCACAGATGTGCGGTAATGGCCGAGTGATTCGTTTATTTTTCTCAGGCTTTGACTGCTTTGTGAGGAAGATGCAGCTGAAAGTGATCATCAAAAGTCTGCAAACTTTGGAGTTACCTCCAACTTTATCTTTAGCTTTATTCATCCTTCAGCAGCTTGACGTTTCTTTGAGAACAGGCTTTTTCAAGTTTCTACTTTTGTTAAAATGTCAGTAAATGTCAGTGGATGAAGATGATACACTTTGCACATTTTATAAATTATCAAATGGCATATTTAAAATTCAGCTTTATGTTTGGCCCAAAACTCTCATTGATAGTATCTCACTTTTAAAAATGGATTTAAAAATGCTTTCTTGTGGCTGTTTTAGAGGATTATTATACTTGGTAATGGCGAGTACACTATTTTAAATGGGCACATATAGGATTTGGTCCTTGAAAAGATTACCTGCCTATGTTTGCAAAACCAAATGCACACGGCATACGGCTCAATGATTCGCTTAATTTAAAACACTTCCATTTTCACCGCCTTGCAAATGCATTTGATGGCCTTCTAGCTATTCCTCCATCACATATGAATATAGGAATGGGGCGTTAAATGAAGTAAAGCTAATACAATTGATTCTAATGGCTGCATGGATCAACAGGACAAGGATGTTCAGTCATCACCACTCATACGATTCTCATTCGGCTCCATTTGGTTTTTATGGAAGGCCATTTAGCTGCAGTTTTAATGAAGGTTGATTGGCAATGTGTCGGAGTGGCCATTTCAGTTAGTGGGCTGTTCCTGCTTGTGATCTACAATTATGAGCACATTTAGGCCAGACATCTCATCTTAAGTAAGCTATCAGCTTAAGTAAAGGCTTAGCCACCTGTATCGGCACCTCACAGAGATGACATCTTGGTAATTCATCCGTATGTCAAATTGCTGATCTGTATGCTGTACTTTTATTCTTGGTGCTCCATATTTTTGCAAGCCTAATGTTTTACCTCTTTGTGTTCTCTCTGATTTTTTTGAGGATCTCCTTCCTTAGTTCTCCTTTGCTCCTCCTTTGTATAAATGAGCTGCATTTTCAGACAGGATGTTGTATCATAATGACGGGTTTGCACCAGCAGCCCGTGTGGTTGAGTAGATAAAAAGCGGGGCTTGATTAGGGGGACAAGGCATATTGATTCCCATTGACGGTCACTTTCCCCAGCTCTTAATGAAAGGAATGCAAATGAATCTCTGAGTTCTCGAAGGGGGGCGCGGGGCTGAGATGTGGGCATTTGACTCCCTGTCGTAAGAGGGACATGTATCATTGGCCATGGTTCACTAGGGAGTCCTTCACGGAAACGTTTGGTCCGTTTCATGTTCTCAAGATGCCGGCAAGCACAAGCCAAATGTGGAAAAAGTAATGGGCTGTGTCCGTACGTGTAATTTAGCAAAATGGATAGGGGCACATGGGCTCAAATGGTGCTTATGCTATTGATTTAGGAAACAAGCTGTATTCTTATAAGGAAACAAGCTGTATTCTTATAAGGAAACATGCTGTACTGTACCGTCTTGTATGTTTTATTCAAGCTGTTATCATCTGTAGTGTACCATCTGGTCATTGTTGGTCTGTACCACTGGTGATGTCATAGATTAGGATATATGATCTTTTTTTCCCCTCTCTCCTCTATAGCAACAGACTGGCACCTAGCAACCATGACCGGATACATCGGTTACGGCAAGAGTTCCAGCAGGCCAAGCAGGAGGAGGAACCTGACGACCGCCGCCGTTCCTACAGCTTTCAACAGCAACAATGGGTGAGTACAAAAGCCTGGTGTTTGGTGTTCAGAGCAGAGGGCAACGTGTATTATAATGAGATATTGTAAGGGATTGCATGAATTGTGTTTGTGTTTGAGGTAGTTTGATTATTAAAATAAAATGCATGTGTTGTCAGCTTATTTCAAAAATGCATCTCACAGTTTATTTGCCCCCAACCTTTCCTGTATTTGTTAGGTCTGCAGAGAGGTGAATGTGTTTTAACATTGTCCTTGAAAGTCAGTGCTTCATTGTATTGTCCGAGGTTAGAGGCTAGCCATTATTTTATCTTTATCAGCAAGTTAAAATAATATACACTGCTCAAGAGGCTGGGAATGGAGTTGCTAGGGGTCAAAGGTCAAATAGCTGTGTATCTTTACTCTGTAATGGCCTGAGCCAGACATGGCGGTCTGTCTTGTGACTTCCTGTTAAAGGCACGGAGGGGATTTTAAAAGATGACAGACTAATTACCTCAAGGAATGGAACCATTTCCTAAATTAGAGGTCAGCTCTCTGACCCTGTCCTCTCCGACACATATTTGGCCTCCATTTTCCTCCCAGGTCTTGAATAGCTCTACAGAGATTAGAATGTGTTAAACTCAATTAATGCATTAATGTTCAGTGTCACTCAGATCAGAGCAGAGAGCAGAAACAAAAGATAAATAAATAAATAAATAAAATTCAGCATCTCAGACACTTACCTTAACGATTAATGATGGATGCATAATGAAAAAGCAATTGCTTATACTGTAGGTGAAGTGTCTAATTTATTTGGCACTAGTGGCAGCAAATGGAAGAGCAGAAAATCTAGAATTTTACATTTTCTGAAAAGAGAGTGGTCCTTGTCTTTGCAAATTTCACTGACACACTATTGGGGTTTTATGGGTTGTTGCCAAGGTGTTGCTATGTAGTTGCTAGGACATTCTGGATGGTTGCTGGAATGTTGCTAGGTGATTACTTTTTGTTCTGGGTGGTTGCTAGGGTGTTCTGGGTGCACTTGATGCTTAATAGATTTTTGCTATTGTTTTCTTGGTGGTTTATAGGGTATTATGGGTGTTTGCTAGGTTGCTCTGGATGATATTGAGGGAGTGATGAGGGTTTGCTAGGTGGTTGCTATGGTGGGTGATTTCTAGGTTGTGCTGAGAGTTTGCTAGTTTTACATGGTTATTAGGTGGTTGTTTACTGGCCCAAATCAAAAGTGCCCACCTCCAAGGCTCTATTATACTGGTCTATAGAAATGGGTTGGATCTCTATTTAGGTGTAAGTGTATGGGTTTTTCTCACTGTTAATTAATAAATGTACTTAATGACAGTTCATTTTAGCCTAGTTATGACTGTAGTGTTTCACTTCAGGAATATATATGTTCTCCTAAGAAAAGGCTCTTATACTAGGACTCAGAGACATGCACTAGGTTTTCTTTGACAGTCTTTAGCTAGTCTGTTTGCAGTATGGATGAATCAAATTCTCTCTTGGTACTTAATGGTGTCACATTGTCTGGGCTTCTAGTACAGGAAGTAAAAGCCCTGTTGTTTGCACAGTGCCGAACTAGAGAAGTCAAGCTGGAAGGCACCTAATTGCTTGTGATCGTTTACATTGTTTAAAGACTAGAGACATTTTCCAGTAATAGAATACGCTCCCTCCCTCGAGTGTCTCAAGTCTACTGTATTAACGGTCGACGGGTCGGCCTCTCAGTTTGAAGAGGACTGGTTTCAAATAACAAAACTTGTTAGGCAGGACCCAGGGAATGCCTTTGAGTCTTTCAGAGTGTTATAAGAAGGGCGAATTGCCTGAAGTCTGCGGTTTAGATGGTTGAGCATGGCTTTTTTCTACTGTTGAATTGTCGACACCGTTACTATACCCAGGTTGTGTCAAGGGGATGTTGAAATACAGGCTCTTGCTGGTGGTATTTTTTTGTATGGGAAAAGTCTCTGCATCTTTGAAAAGGTGGGGAAAATCTTGGCGAAACTGCTCTGACTGAGGTTTTCGTTACTGCATGTCATGCTGGTCTACGGTACGCTATGCTATTGACACAAACAATAAACAGTAATTACAACACTAATAGCTCGTGTCAAACAAAAGCTGAGAGGTGTGTGTTAAGAATGTAACCAAGTATTTAAGTTTAAATACAAAGGTGAGTCCCCTTCTGCTAAAAACACTTCTGCTAAAACAGTGTAATGTTAAGTTTTCACATCACAAGGAATCTGGTGGTCCAGGTGTTTCATCCCTGGATTGCATTAGAATCAAACACACTCCATCAAAGCGAATACAAACAGGTTTGACGTTGATTTAGGGTCTGAGAGGGCCCATGAGCACTGTGGTCCTGTTGACTTGTAGAAATATACAGCCGTCAGTTGTAGCAGCAGGTTGAGAGAATGATGGTTAAGCAGTGTAAGAGAGCGCAAGGGGAGGCGTTTGTAGCCATAACAGTCTTGTTGATCTTAGTGCCATAACCTTGATATAATGACGTTATAAAACTGTCAAAACAAAGTCACATGTTCCTCTGAGAGAAATACTTTTGGGTGCACTGATGTAACAGTGAAAACTTCTTCAACATCAGATGAGTAATGAGATGTTTTTTTATAAAAGGACCATAGTGTTTTGGACATGGTACCTGTATTACCATGGCTTTTTCCCCTCTTTGGGATCCCATG
Source organism: Chanodichthys erythropterus (assembly GCF_024489055.1). Classification (NCBI taxonomy): domain Eukaryota; kingdom Metazoa; phylum Chordata; class Actinopteri; order Cypriniformes; family Xenocyprididae; genus Chanodichthys; species Chanodichthys erythropterus. The sequence continues at coordinate 28,680,093 of NC_090243.1, forward strand.
GGATTTTCAACGTGGGCTCTGGTATTTTAAATATATATTTACTTTCTTGCTTACTTACTGTTTGTATATTAGATAATATATAACACATGTACAATGATAGCTTTTTTTAAAAAAAAATAACATCTTCCATGGTAATACTGTGTTTGTTTGTTTGATTTCTTTTAAAAGTACCACGGTAATACCATGGTATTCTGGATAATTTGAATATGATCATCAAGTATCATGGGATATATAATTTTAAAACACAATTTTCACAGTCTCCCCACAGTATTTTCAGTATGATTGATTATCTTCATTTGAAAAGCACTTAACTAATTAACATTTACTTGTGACCACCTAGTTACAAAGTCTCCTGGTTGCTATTTATAGCTTTGATTATAAATACCATGCATTACACCATTCAGAAATATCCCTCAAGTGCAACAGAAAATCAAAGTGGCATGAAACAATGATTGATTGGCTTTTAAATATGTAGCTATGTGGCAAAACTCCCAACTTTACATCAAACGCCTCTCATTTCTTTATGAAGAAAAATGGGTATGTACACCCCAGATAATCCTTCAAACCCAGCGTGAGTTCTGACAGCACACGACGCACATTAGGACAGTGATTAAGGTGTTTTCTCTGTGTTCACAATCCCCCGAGGACCGAACGAAACCAGTCATCAGGTTTTTATGTTCGGCAACGAGCTTCCATCCCAGTCGCTGATAATCGCCCCGTGGCCAGAACCTGTCACAGACCTCCACCGGTAAATAGACAATTAGACGTGTCTTGTTATGCCTCCCTTGTATATCACGCCCAGCGTTTTTCACTGTGACTTTGAAAGGGACTTTCCCAGATGTTTGTCATAAAGAACATGTTCTTTCCAGAGGCTGTCTCAGCCAATAAAAATCAATCTTTTGTTAAGACGATCGGAGGCCACACAAGGGACGGAAGTTTTATGCCGGTGCCTGGATCACACACACGCACAAATGCTTTCATTAGGCCCGTATTTACGCGCTTTTCTCCTCTTTTACAAGGTCCTCAGTGCTGGCAAGCATTCAGGCAGCCTTCATGACTCGAAAGAATGCCATTGATTTCAGGATTCAGAGGAACCAGCATGTTTTCTTTGATTATAAACCACACAGGAAACTTGGCATGATTTTCATGGTGTGGATTCAGAAAACTCCTGTCCTCGTACAGTCGGACCACTGTAGCCAATGTTTAGATGAAGTTATCTTTCGATACTAAATCACCACTGCAGGAACACACTGTAAGCTCGATAAACAATGGCTACATGTAAGCGAAAAGAAGTGTACAACATGATAATGAGCCTACAGTGGGCAGATAAATCCACTCCAGGTCGAGATTAGTGTCCCCCCTGTGAAATATATGTGGATTGCCTTCCTACTCTTTTATATCCCTCCACATTCAGTAGATTTAGAACTAGATGATAAAACTAAGATTACCCACAGGGGATGTGGGGACTATATCTGTTCTGAAATGAACGCAGATCCCAGTGTAATACACATTCAACCCTTCACCCTCAAGTTTTGTTTAGGCTCTGAGAGACATTAAGGGCCATTTTGTGACATTCAGGTTGATATACTTAACGACTTTTTCTAAACTGGTGGTAAACAAAATGTCAACTTAACATTCAAACATCCTAAATGTTATGCAGTTGCCAGGGTCTTCTGAGAGGTTTCTAATGTGTTGCTAAGTCATTATTAGAGTGTGCTGGGTGTTTTAGTGCATTGCTATGCCATTGCTAGCATCTTCTGGGAAGTTTCTACGGTGTTGCTACTGTAGGTGATTATTAAGGTGTTTTTTTTTTGTTTGTTTTTTTAGTATGTTACTATGCAGTTTATGTGGTCTTCTGGGATGTTTCTAAGGTGTTGCTAGGTAGTTATTAGGGTGTTCTGGGTGTTGTGTGTTGCTATGCAGTTCCTAGCATCTGAGATGTTTCTAATGTGTTGCTAGGTGGTTATTAAGGTGTTCTTAGGTTTTCAGTATGTCACTATGCAGTTTATGTGGTCTTCTTGGACATTTCTAAGGTGTTGCTAGGTAGTTATTAGGGTTGTCTGGGTGTTTTAGTGTGTTGTTATACAGTTTCTAGCATCTGATAGGTTTCTAAGGTGCTGCTATGTGGTTATTAAGGTGTTCTTGGGTTTTCAATATGTTACTATACAGTTTATGTGGTCTTCTGGGACGTTTCTAAGGTGTGGCTAGGTAATTACTAGGGTGTTCTGGGTGTTGCTATGCAGTTGCTAGCATCTTCTGCGATGTTTCTAATATGTTGCTATGTGGTTATTAGGGTGTTCTTGGGTTTTTAATATGTTACTATGTAGTTTGTGCTCTTCTGGGAAGTATCTAAGGTTTTGCTAGGTAGTTATTAGGGTTCTTTGGGTCTTTAATATGTCACTATGCAGTCTTCTGGGACAATTCTAATGTTTTGTGTGTTGGTTGCTAGCATCTTCTGAGAGGTTTCTAAGGTGTTGCTAGGTGGTTATTAAGGTGTTCTTGGGTTTTCAATATGTCACTATGCAGTCCATATGGTCTTCTGGGACATTTGTAAGGTGTTGCTAGGTAGTTATTAGGGTGTTTTGGTGTGTTGCTATGCAGTTGCTAGCATCTTCTGCGATGTTTCTAATATGTTGCTATGTGGTTATTAGGGTGTTCTTGGGTTTTTAATATGTTACTATGTAGTTTGTGCTCTTCTGGGAAGTATCTAAGGTTTTGCTAGGTAGTTATTAGGGTTCTTTGGGTCTTTAATATGTCACTATGCAGTCTTCTGGGACAATTCTAATGTTTTGTGTGTTGGTTGCTAGCATCTTCTGAGAGGTTTCTAAGGTGTTGCTAGGTGGTTATTAAGGTGTTCTTGGGTTTTCAATATGTCACTATGCAGTCCATATGGTCTTCTGGGACATTTGTAAGGTGTTGCTAGGTAGTTATTAGGGTGTTTTGGTGTGTTGCTATGCAGTTTCTATCATCTGAGAGGCTTATTAGTACTTTAAAAGTACATATTAGTACCCTTTCACTTCCAGTGACAAGCACCATACTTTTTTTTCTGACAGTGTAGAGCCTTGCTAGGGTGCTCTGGCTCTAAATGCTATAGATAAACCTTCCCCAGTGTACAAGCACTCGAGCAGAAAAGTGAAGTTTCTAAGGGATGAGAGGAATGATGTGTCTGTCTATAGCTGTTGTCACTTTTACATTCTCTGTTATTTTCCTGTCCTTTATTTTAATGTAAGACACAGACACCTCAGTTTTGTCATAACTTGCTAATTATGATACATTTTTGCAAGATGATATACTCATTTTCCATTTCTTCACTTTTTTCCTACTTCTGCTTTCTGTCCTTTCTTTATCTCCGTTTTCTTGCACTCAGCCAGTCAAGTGCATCAATTCTAAAATTAAATCCATATGTCGGAGCAGGTTTCTGGAAGTGGTTGAGTGTATAGCGCAGTAAACATTGTTGCACACGGAGCATGTGTAAGCTCTGACCCCCCCGTGCACCGCAAACCCAACCCGTCTTTGATATTGAAGGCTACGGGTCACGCCGCGCTGTAATCGTAACGATTATACCTGATTTGGAAGTCTGGGTCCGGGAAGCTACCTCTACTCGCCACCCAGCTGTGTCATGCTTTCTTGCTCAGAACTGCTGTGGACAATTTTTCATAATTATGTCTGTCTCTCTATCAGGCCACTTTTTGTGTTTGTTCAGGTGGGTTTCATATCGTTGTGTTTGCCCTGTGTCCAGGAAAAAAGTGATAAATTCTGCGTGATTAATGAGAGAGATCTGGAGAACTCCTGAAAATGTCATGCTTTCATGTTTTTATAAGCGTTGAACAGACAAACTTTAAATAATCAGGTTCTACATGCAGTGTAGTGCTGTTATTCTGAACCACAATTAAATTAAAACTATGATTACAGTAGTACTGTGGAAGTTTATTGTATTTTGCTGCTGGTATTTGATTATTTAATTTAATTTTAGGTAACAGCTGGAATTTAAGTTAATTTACATTGAAAGTGTTTGACATGAATGGACTAAATGTGGTTAAAAATGGCATCATAAAGGTTAATATGCCACTGAAAATAAATTCTTGATGGCAAACATTAATAGCCCTTTTAATACACGTTAATTTCTAAAACTGGTTGTCACAACTTTAATTTTTCATGAGTGAATTAATTTGTGGTAAATCTCCAAACTCTGTGTGTACAGAGGAGAACTGACAACCATATTTATCTATAGTGTATAAGACATATTAGTAGACACACACAGTCTCTCTCTCTCACACACACACACACACACACACACACACACACACACACACACACCTGATTTTTGCTTGCTGCAGTGTCTTCTCGTTCCAAATCTCATTAAAACATCTCACTGTGAATAATTACTTCATTGTTGCTTCTAGCTCGCAATAAAAGCATTTCCTTTTCTCTGTTTTTTGGATTAATATGTTGCAAACTAAGAAATTTCCTGGGCCTTTAGCTATTAAAATGTGTCTCACTGGAGATTTTGCTCAGCCTTCATCAGACATGGATAAAATTGCCTGATTCTCCAGTATGCAGTAAAACCATCGACATTGTTAAATTCTTGTTTTCCCCACAACTCCGCTTTATGAATCGTTTAAATGTTCACATCTCCCCATTAATGCAGCATTTGCCATTTTTTGCGAAGTCAGCCATTTCAAGCACAAGTGCACTCAAGGCTAATTGCGTTCGGGTGTGGTAGCCTCGTTTCTCATTAGTGCACCTTGCGTGAATCGTTAGTGATCAAGATTCCCTCATCAATTATTAAACGCCTACCTGACCATGAATTCTGAGATGATGCTGTGCATGTCAAATCTTTTACTTTTTTTATCCGTTAATGCAAACATAGTGAAACACCTTCCTGTAAGTAATCAGTGACTAAACATGTTACTTGGAAACATAAAGAAAAGCCTGGTTTACTCAGAAATGATAATTCTGTCATCATTTACTCCTCATGTTGTTCCGACTCCGGTTTGAACAATGTAAGGCTGAACACCGTTACTGACAATCGTCGTTTTGGCTGCGTGAGATTCTCCAGTTTTGTTGTTGAGCAACTGAAGCGTGAGCTGTTAAAGCTCTGCCCTCTTCTGGAAAGGGGGCGGGGAGCAGCAGCTCATTTGCATTTAAAGGGACACACACAAAAACGGCGTGTTTTTTGCTCACTGCCAAATTTGACAAGAAATAATAAATGATATTTGGGGTATTTAGAGCTGAAACTTCACAGAGACTTATATTACATCTTGGGAAAAGGGGCATAATAGGGCCTCTTTAAGATGCTTTATACTGTTGTCATACTATTTGTGTGTAACAAGAATGTTTATTCACATTTCAGGCCAACACGGGTTCTTATACACCGACGGGACGGCACTCTGTTTCTGTAGAGGTGCAAGTGCAGAAACAGAGAGAGGACAGAGACTCTTTCACTCAAGCCCAGAGGCAATACAACTCCTTACCGCGGTAAGAGAAGCCACAGCACACAATATCTCAGATTACATCTATAACCACACATTCACTCTCACAACAATAACACAAAATGAACAATATTTCCCTAAAGCATTCTTTCAACAATTTTCATTTCAAACGTGAACATCTTTTTCATAGAGCAGTAGTGCAGTTCTGCAGCTCGTGTTTAACGTTTGTGCACACCCTCTGGAAACAAAAAATAAAAAATAAAATTCATTAGCATATGTAAGTTTTATATTGTTAATATAATTGTTAATAATTATTATTTAATTATTTATTATTATTATATACACTACTGTTCAAAAATTTGGAGTCGCTAAGATTTATAAATGTTTTAGATAGAAGTCAAGGCAAAAATAAGATAAAAACAGCAATAATGTGAAATATTATAACAATTTCAAATAACTGTTTTCTATATGAATCTATTGTAAAATGTAATTTATTCCTGTGATAAAGGCTGAATTTTCAGCATCATTAAAGCATCAATGTCACACAATCCTTCAGAAATCATTCTGATATGCTAATTTGCTGCTTAAAAGACATTCCTTCATATCAGGACCCTTTGATGAACACAAAATTAACAGAATGAACAGCATTTATTTAAAGTATATAGTAACATTATAAATGCCTTTACTGTCACGTTTGATCAATTCAATGCATCCTTGCTGAATAAAAGTTCAATAATAACAATAAAAATTATTATTATTATTGAAATGGTATCATTTTAATGCCTTGCTTTGTTTTGTGTGTGGAACATTAACCTTATGGTACCATGTAAATGCCATGATACATAAATAATCCTACGATACCATTATATTATCATCTGATACCATCACTGCACCATGGTATTTCCCAAGTACATTTTGTTAAAGGTATTCCTTACATTCAAGCAATAAATCTCAGATATGAGCACATACGTTGCCAGAACAACTAGAGCAAAGCAGTGAAAAGTAATATTTTGATAAATTCATGCTAATAAATCAGCCATAAATCAAATATTCATGCAATCTTACATTCACGTCTCACACACTCTCCCTGTCCTCAGTGGCGTTTCTCAGCTGTAGTCATGCCATTGTCATGTGGTCGGTTCTGTTTTAGCTCTAAGCCCTCAGAACACCAACAACGTCTGTCTTCATGCTCTCAGGGCCAAGAGAATGTGCCCCTCCTAAACCTAATAAAGATCAGCCCGAGAACCTGTTTGTTGAGGGAAGTTTATCTTGGCAACTGCAGTCTATAGGGCCCCCCTTTTTGGATGGATATCGGCCCCATCCCTCATCTGTTTTATCTTCTCTCTTCACTTTCTCTCTTTCCCTTTCCCTTTGCATATTTGTCATAAATGTCAATAAAGCTTAGAAAGTTGCCTGCAGGCTAAGTTTGATATCAGCGTTTCTACTTGCAGGCATTGGTATCTTCTTAATCTGCTTCAGTTCATGCAAAGCATCCAGCCAACAGACACGAGAAGAAGAAAAAATCCCGCATTGGAGCTTTACATACTTAACTGAAAGGGGTGGGGGCTGCAGGCGGTGCTGATAAACTTTCACTCAATATTTCAGTACATTTATTTACAGCACAGCAGGAAATACCTTTTTTATGTTTTCTGATGAAAATGGTCCAGCTCAAAAGTCACCTTCACAATGCAGTCATGTTGCAGGTGCTGCTAAGGTGGTCTGAGTGGATTTTAGCCACTAAATGGACAATGAAGACAAAAAAATCGTGAAGTCTGACACTGAATCTTAAAAAAAAAACAAAAAAAAAAAAACTCCCAAATTCTTGTTTTGTCCTGTTTTGTCTTCCAGGTCAAAAGTTTGTCCTCTTTGTCTGATATTTGAGCGCACTTATTTTCAACAAATCATATAATACTTGCAGTAGAACCTGTATTTATGCTGCACCAGATTTGCAAAAAGCTTACACACCCAGTCAAAAAGTTATTTATTTATTTATTATTATTATTATTTTTTTTAATTTATACTTTTATTCAAGGATGCATTTGATTAAAATGGGGGGGGGGGGGGTTCAGCATATTAGAATGATTTCCTAAAGGATTAGTTCACTTCACAATTTAAATTTCCTGATATTTTACTCACCCCCATGTCATCCAAGATGTTTGTCTTTCTTTTTTCAGTCGAAAAGAAATTAAGGTTTTTGAGAAAAATTATTTTTCTCCATATAGTGGACTTCAACAGGGTACAACGGGTTGAAGGAGCAATTGGAGTTTTAAAAATCAGTCATTTTCTTAAAAAAAAAAAAAAATATATATATATATATATATATACACACACACACACTTTTTCACCACAAATGCTTGTCTTGCACTGCTCTGTGATGCGCCACGCATTACTTTATCAGGTTGGAAAATTCACACGTGATTTTTTATTTTTTTTTTCCGCCTAATAGCCATAGTATAGCCATTCGACTGTTCGACTGAAGAAAGAAAGACATGAACATCTTAGATGACATGGGGGTGAGTAAATTATCAGGAAATTTTAATTCTGAAGTGAACTAATTCTTTTCAGGATCATGTGACACTGAAGACATGATAGAAGACATTAATTCCTCTCGTGTCACGAGATCACGCGAGACTAAAGTGTGACGAGATTTCTCGTCGAGGCGAAAAGTAGTCTCGTGATGTTGCCATGACAGAGTGTTAGGATGATTAGGAAAAAATATGCCACCACTACGTTTACATTACGCCTCCACTAACATTTTGCTTTGTGTTTAAATAAAAAAACATTTAATTAAGTTGGATAACGGTCACCGCCGCTCCATATTTAAAGAGTACGCGCGATCGCTGAAAGTGAAAGTAAACTTGACATTCAAACTTGATTTCAAAACCCCGCGTTTTGAAAGCGGCTCCTTGATGAATGCAAATATCTTCCAATATGAAAGCTATTTTAGGCTGGGCAGTGTAGTTGTAACCATCTCTTAGCTCTGTATCAAAGAAAAAGTTGGTCTTATTTGCACTTTGAATATTGAGAGGGTGCGATTATGGTTGCACTTATTGTAAAGTGTTACCATAAAAATGAATAGCAGTTTTCTCTTAATCTTATTAAGCACAAACAGTAAGGTTTCAGTTGTTAACATTAGTTAATGCACTGTGAACTATCATGAACTAACAATGAATGACTATTTTTATCAACTAACATAAACAAAGATTAATAAATACTGTAGCAAATATATTGCTCATTGTTAGCTGATGTTGGTTAATACATTAATGTTAATAAATGAGACCTTATTGTAAAGTGTTACCATTTTTATTTATACTATTTTTATTTCTATGATCAGTTTGTGGAAATGAGTTCAGTTAGGAGGTCAAAAGTTGTAGAAGCTCATAAATCATGTACAGTAAGGTCTGAAGAGACTGAAATACAGAAGAGAAGTCAGTTGAGATTGTGGCAAAACCTTTTATAGTACTTGAGTATTGTTGTGTTTTCCTGCATATGATAATTCATACTCAGAAAGTTGAACTGAATGACATTCATTACAAGATGATTAGTTAAAACCTTTCAAATACACCTGCAGAATATTTTTTCTAGTCATGTGTTTTGCCATTGAGGATTTCTTAAAAATAGTGTGTAAAAATCTCGTCTCGTCCCGTGAACTCAGTCTCAGGTCTCGTCTCGTCTCGTGAGATACCCGTCTCGTCACACCCCTATTAATTCCTAAAAAGTACTTTAAATTAAGTCCCTAACCCTAAAGGTGTTCACACCAGACGCGAATTAAGCATTAAGCGTGAGTGATTTACATGTTAAGTCAATGCAAAGACGCGAATAGACATCCTGCGGCAGGATTCATGCGAATTGAACGTTTCTGGTGTTTGACGTGTGTGATTTGTGCGAATCGCGCAAGTTGAAAAATCTGAACTTCGCGCCACGTTAACCAATCAGGAGCTTGCTCTAGTAGTGACGTGATTACGAGCAGAGGTAGAAATCTGAAACAACAATGGAGGACAAAATCATCGTCGCTGTACGATACAGCTTCATACTTTTATAGAAGCAGGAATAAATATAGCTGCAAGCAGCAATTCGGGGCCAAGCCCCAGAAGGGGCAGTAGCGCAATACGGAGCAGGAAGAGCAAAAACAGCAGAAATTGAATGTACATGCAAAACAGCTGGTTCAGAAGGACAGGTGGAAATGAAATGAAAATCAATAGAAGTTCAGAGAATGAACAGGGAATGAACTAAAAACACTTGTATCTCATTCAAGAGGAATAAAGATTAGTACAATGCTTATTTGGATAAAAAAGGTATCAAAATGACTCATTACACACAATTGTATAAAGGAACCCCACACGGGATTCGAACCCACGACCTCCGAGTCCAGTGTCCATTTCTCATCTCATTGCACCACTGTGCAGGTGAATGTTGGCACACCTGCCGAAGTTCATTAGTTCATGTGAAAATGAACTCAAAATGAAGAATTTTTATAAAACTGCACTGAATGTTATATTTAATAACTACTTTAGATCATTCTGCAGCTCATCATGCTGTAGCGCAATACAGAGCAGGAAGAGGAAAAACAGCAGAAAATGAACAAACATGAAACAGCTGGTTCAGAATTACGGGCGAAAATGAACTCAGAATGTACATAAGCTTAGATGAAAATGAACACAGCATGAAACAAAAAGCATTTATTTCTAATCCAAGAGGCAGTAAAGGAATCAAAACACACTATTTCATAAAACCGCTCCACCTGGGATTCGAACCCACTATCTTGGGGTGCAGAGCTCATCAGGTAACTGGCTTTACACATTGAGCTACTTGAGGATGCACATTCAACAATCTGTGGAAGAGAACTTTTAGTATAAGAAAGAATTTACAAAAAAGCATTACTTAGCATGCTAACCATATTAGCATGCTAAGCTAACTTAATGCTAATGTACGGTGTTCATATTAGGACTTCCTCACACCTCAGTCATACAACGAAAAGGCGTCATGCCTCAGACTAAAAGGCTTCAGTCATCGGACAAAACGGCATCGCGCCTCAGACTTAAAGGCTTCAGGTCTCAGGAAAAACGACGTCAGGTGTCAGGTCTCGTACAATTAGGCATCGAACTAAACAGCCTCAGACCAAAAGGCTTCAGACGAAAAGGCATCAGACTAAAAGGCATCATTTTTTTTTTTTTTTTTTTTGTATAGCCTAACTTTCTGTTGGCTTTTATCCCCTCATATGTCGTCCTTCAGTTGTCTTTTTTTTTACTGTTACTATTCCCAAATTAATTTAAGGTGTGTATGTGTGCATGTTAATTATGTAGAATCTATCTGTTGATGGTATTCATGTGAATAAGAAAAGAAAAGAAAAGAACAGAAAAGAACATGCCGATTTTCACATTGGTCTGCAGAAAAACAGCAACGGGCTGAATGAAAATGTAAATGTGACTCTTCCAACCAGATAGTGGTATTCTGTTTTTATTGTAATCTTTTATGCATTCCATTTTTATTTTTTTTATATGTATTTGTTTCCTTTTTATGTAAAGCACTTTGAATTACCATTGTGTATGAAATGTGCTAAATAAATAAAATCGCCTTGCCTAATCGATTCTCTGACAGTAGGTGCCGCTGGAACAGCAGAAATAAAGCCGTTTCCTTGGTAACCTACGTACACAAAGCAGCTTAACTTATAACTACGCATTCAAATAGCTCAAAATATTTTTTTTTTTTACCTCTCTTATAAAAATGAACCATGGTTTTACTACAAATAAAACAAAATGGTTATTGTAGTTAACCATGGTAACCACAAATTAACCATGGTTTTGCTATACTATAGTTTAAGGTATTTGTAGTAAAATTATTGTTATACAAATAGCCTATCAATCCAAAAAAAAAAAAAAATCATAGTTAACACACTTTTAACCATGGTTAATTTTCGTATGTGTTCACAATGCAAGCTAGTTTCAATGTGTTATTTTGCTAACTTTTTATAGCCTACATGCAAATAAAACTAGTGAATAATACAAATTTACAAAATAATCTCAGTGGGATATGTTTTATACAACTCAGTGTAATATTTAACTGAAAACTGCGTGCACGTGACATCACATTGAGGCGGGGCAATTCGCTTCTTTCTAAGTCCGTTTCGTCTGATGCCTTTGAGTTTGATGCCTTTTAGTCTGAGGCCGTTTCGTCTGAAGCCTTTTGGTCTGAGGCTGTTTAGTTCGATGCCTAATTGTATGAGACCTGACACCTGACGTTGTTTTTCCTGAGACCTGAAGCCTTTCAGTCTGAGGCGCGATGCCGTTTTGTCCGATGACTGAAGCCTTTTCGTCTGAGGCATGACGCCTTTTCGTTGTATGACTGATGTGTGAGGAAGTCCTAATATGAACACCGTACTAATGAAGCTCATGGTTAACTTGATAGCTGAAGAGCCACATTAAAGAGAATGACAACTGGTTAGCATGCTAAGCAATTAGCATGCTAAGCTAACTAGCATAAGACAACAAACACAAGCAAGGTCACATTCAGAGATGAATATCTTGGGAATGGTAGCGAATATCAAAAATCCGTTCAGTCATTTCTGTGCGGCTCGGTCCAAAGATCACCTGAGCTGATTTTGGACAAAATTGGACAAAAATTGTAGGAGGAGTAGTGAAAAAATGGAATACTGTACTTTTCAAAATGGCCACTACTGTACTGGGTGGAGTCTTAATGTAAGATATTGAATGTGATCAGTATGAAGAGAGGAATCAGTTGTATTGACATTCATTTTTTCTGGAACAAAGGGTTCAAAAGTTATAACCTTTACAAAAGTGAATATTTGAACTGGTGGTGGCGCTATAGACTTAGTCCTAGATACTCCAAAGTTGGTCAAATTACTTTTAATTACTATCACTACAAGCATGCCAAATTTGATAATTTTCCATCTTATAGTTCATTGATTACCATACAGGGGGAAGAAGAATAACTACGAATTTGGACATAAAGGAATTGCATGTGATAGCTTCAGATTAGACCAGTTTTAGGCAGAATGCCTAGAACAGACACAAGTTCTGCATCTTTTCCTGCCACAGTACCTCATGCGGTCTGGGCATGTGTCACACTGAGTTTCGAACCCACGATGCAGAGCATTCGGGATCCGTGGCGTAACACATTGAGCTAATCAGCCATGCAAGTTCATCAGTATGCTAAGCAGAGGTTTCAGTGTGAGAAAGAGTTCACAAAAAAAAGCTTCATAGCATGTTAACCATATTAGTATGCAAAGTTATTTAATGCCAACTAAGTTTTGGTTAACCTGTTGACTGAAGACCACATTAGAAAGAATAGCAATAGTTTAGCATGCTTAGCAATTACTGTGCTAAGCTAACTAGTATAAGACAACAAACACAAGCAAGGTCACATTCAGAGATGAATATCTCGGGAATGGTAGCGAATATCAAAAATCCGTTCAGTCATTTCTGTGCGGCTCGGTCCAAAGATCATCTGAGCTGATTTTGGACAAAATTGACCAAAATTTGTGGGAGGAGTAGCGAAAAAACTGTTTTTGATTTAATTCAATATGGCAGACAGGTACATTTAAGGAAAATGACAAATGACACATTGTCGGAATCGGCATAAACCAGGGAATAAAATGACATAAAGCAGACAAATTTTGGATAATGTTTTCAAAAGTTATAAGCAATTTTGCAAAAATCATTATATCTGTGGAACACTAGGTGGCGCTGTGCTGAAACTTCTCATGTACCTTCAGGACACTCTGATGGTCATATGTACCAAATTTTGTGATGATATGTCAAATTGTTTAAAAGTTATTGCAATTTATGACAAAATTCAAAATGGCGGACACGTGGTTCATCCGATGTTGACAAATTTGATATCCTCGGATTCGGCATGGCACAGGGAATCCATAGACACCAAGATCTTGATTTTCTAATAAAGTGTTCAAAAGTTATTGGCCAAAATAGCCATTTTTCAGATCTCATGACCTGTAGGTGGCGCTGTTCCCAAATTTGGCATGGAACCTCAGATCATGGTCTTGATCAAGTGTACCAATTTTAGTTTTGATTGCTCAAAGTTTGGCCGAGATACAGCCTCTATAGCAATTTTGGGTCAACCTCGTTAACTTCGTGACATCATAACTTTTGAACAAAGATGAATAAAAAAAATCTGTTCAGTCATTTCTGTGCGGCTCAGACCAAAGATCACCTGATCAAAGTTTGGACAAAATTGGACAAATTTTGAAGGAAGAGTAGCGAAAAAACGGAATACTGTACTTTTCAAACGGCCACTACTGTACTGGGTGGAGACTTAATGTAAGATATTGAATGTGATCAGTATGAAGAGAGGAATCAGTTGTATTGACATTCATTTTTCTGGAACAAAGGGTTCAAAAGTTATAACCTTTACAAAAGTGAATATTTGAACTGGTGGTGGCGCTATATACTTAGTCCTAGATACTCCAAAGTTGGTCAAATTACTTTTAATTACTATCACTACAAGCATGCCAAATTTGATAATTTTCCTTCTTATGGTTCATTGATTACCATACAGGGGGAAGAAGAATAACTACGAATTTGGACATAAAGGAATTGCATGTGATAGCTTCAGATTAGACCAGTTTTAGGCAGAATGCCTAGAACAGACACAAGTTCTGCATCTTTTCCTGCCACAGTACCTCATGCGGTCTGGGCATGTGTCACACTGAGTTTCGAACCCACGATGCAGAGCATTCGGGATCCGTGGCGTAACACATTGAGCTAATCAGCCATGCAAGTTCATCAGTATGCTAAGCAGAGGTTTCAGTGTGAGAAAGAGTTCACAAAAAAAAAAAGCTTCATAGCATGTTAACCATATTAGTATGCAAAGTTATTTAATGCCAACTAAGTTTTGGTTAACCTGTTGACTGAAGACCACATTAGAAAGAATAGCAATAGTTTAGCATGCTAAGCAATTACTGTGCTAAGCTAACTAGCATAAGACAACAAACACAAGCAAGGTCACATTCAGAGATGAATATCTCGGAAATGGTAGTGAATATCAAAAAATCTGTTCAGTCATTTCTGTGCGGCTCGGTCCAAAGATCATCTGAGCTGATTTTGGACAAAATTGACCAAAATTTGTAGGAGGAGTAGCGAAAAAACTGTTTTTCATTTACTTCAATACGGCAGACAGGTACATTTAAGGAAAATGACAAATGATACATTGTCGGAATCGGCATAAGCCAGGGAATAAAATGACATGAAGCATACACATTTTGGAAAGTGTTTTCAAAAGTTATAAGCGTTTTTGAAATAATCATTACATCTGTGGAACAGTAGGTGGCGCTGTGCTGAAACTTCTCAGGTACCTTCACGACCTTCTAAAGGTCATACATACCAATTTTTGTGAAGATATGTCAAATTGTTTAAAAGATATCGCAATTTATGACAAAATTCAAAATGGCGGACAAGTAATTCATCCAATATTGACAGATATTGGATGAATTATCGGTATCGCCGGATTCGGCATGATCCAAGGAATCCATAGACACCAAGATCTTGATTTTCTGACAAACTGTTCAAAAGTTATTGGCCAAAATAGCCATTTTTCATATATCATGACCTGTAGGTGGCGCTGTTCCCAAGTTTGGCATAGACCCTCAGACCATGGTTCTGATGAAGGGTACCAATTTTTGTTTCGATTGCTGAAAGTTTGGCCGAGATACAGCCTCTATACTAATTTTGGGTCGACCTCGTTAACTTCGTGACATCATAACCTTTGAACAAAGATGAATAAAAAAAATCTGTTCAGTCATTTCTGTGCGGCTCAGTCCAAAGATAATCTGATCAAAGATTGGACAAAATTGGACAAATTTTGAAAGAGGAGAAGCGAAAAAAACAAATACTGTACTTTTCAAAATGGCCGCTACTGTAATGGGTGGAGACTTAATGTAAGAAGTTGAATAGCATCAGCATGAAGAGACGAATCAGATGAACTAAATTTAATTTTTCTATGACAAACAGTTCAAATGTTAAAACCGTTAGAATGTTGAAATTTTGAACTGGTGGTGGCGCTATAGAGTTGGTTCTAGAGACTCCAAATTTGGTCCAATCACTATTCATGAGCATCTCTACAACTGTGCCAAATTTCATCATTTTCTCATGTTCCGTTGATAGGGCTGCCATAGACTCCCATTCGGGAGGAAGAATAATAATAATAAAAGGGAAAACGTACAATTACAATAGGGGCTACAGCCCCTTCGGGGCTTGGCCCCTAAAAAGGATCTTGCTTGGAAGAAAGTGAGAGAGGAGGTTGGACAATCTGGTAAGTTGTAAAAAAACGACTTTACTCAATTTGAGCTATATTATATATATATATATATATATATATATTGAGACTACAAGCCAGCTAAAGTCATCAAATTGGGCTTATTCGCTGTATTTTACAACTACTTTCCCGCTGATGAGTTGTGTTTATTCAGAGGAAGTGTGCAGAAAGAAGTGGAAGAGTCTGGGACACACATTTAAAGGAGAGGGAGAGCCCCTTTCATGACTCAAATTCACGTCTGTTGTGAAGTGAATTTCACGCGCGAATAAAGCGAGTAAACTCAAAATGTTCAAGCGTCCAACTACACGCGAATAGCGTGATTTATTCGCGCAAGTCATGTCTGGTGTGAATGCCCCATAAGTATCAACACTATAGTAATGATAATGCTTACCTTGTAAACACAAAATACACATCTTATACTTTATAAAGTATAAGACAGTGGTCTGCAGGTATTTTGAAAAGGAATTATTGGGAAATGTCTGCAATGTGTGTGTGTGTGTGTGTGTGGTCTAACCTACATGTTTGGTGCTTGTTTTTATTGGCTTTGAGAAAAGTGTAACCAGGATATGTACAATTACAAAATTAGTCCCCCCTCAAGCAATGACAAAGCCCAACTCACAACGCAGAAAGGAGGGGGGCCTTGCATGAAAAATCACAGTTTCGTCCATCGTTCTTCTCCCTTCTCTTTTCTTCACTCTTTCCCAAGACAGTAGAGAAAGTCCTAGGGTCGATATAGAGGTCAACATTCACTACTCCACACTACGTGGCCATAAAGACAGTTAATCAATTCAACCAATCAGCTTCCACTATTTCTCACTGCCTTAAGCATCTTCAATGTCGTTGTCTATATTGAGCGAACTTCAGATGAAAATGCCGGCTTTACAAGGAATCCACCGACTAGTTCCTGCCGGATCTTTGACACTGTCCCTGGGGAAACTCAGCACGGACGGCGGCCCTTTGATACGCATTCCACCCATAATCTCATACCGTCGGTCAAGCAGGGTCAAGCTGGTGTGAAATGACCCCTGTCCTCTGGAGGACCCGGCTGAGATGCGCGCTCATTAGTAATGTATGGACTTACTGGAACGTCGTTCCTCCACCAATCATAACGCAGCTTGGATTGATCAACAGTTGCATGGACAGACTGTGGATTATAAGCAAGCTTTAACAGGGATCCAACTGTGTGTTTACCCTGTGGGTTCAGATTTAGCACTTGGCTAATGAAGGGATTCTTTTTTTGGAAGGTGGATTAGAGAGACAGAAAGGGAGGAACAGAAAATAAGACAGATAAGTGAAGTGTACGCTGATTAGCAGTAATGGAAGTCATGTGAAACAGAGCGCAACTTCATGCAACAGCTGCACGTTATAATACAGCAACACTCACAGTCGCAGAGATAAGATGCAGGTCCCACATTCCAGCCTCTCGTTCTGCTTCCTGTTAACAAATAGAAAACATTACTCAAGGTGTTGAGATAATATTGTTCTCTGTGTGTATATCTGTTGTCCTTTTGATAAACTGCGATGCACACCAGCTGTGTTTCAGATATAAATACTGTAGCTATTGGGAGAGAGTAAAGTACTTGTTTATTCTTATTCTGTCTTTAATGTTTTTACCTGCATTGTGACATGACATTATCATAGAGATACTACACTCCTTTCACGTCATTTTATCTACACGAGTGAAGTGAATAGTTTTTGCGCCACTGGCATCACAATTCATGTTTTTAAACAGGTTTCACAAATACTCCCCCATCTGCAATTGGTTGAACAAACAGATCTTAGAGTCTAAAGCCATTGGTCGAGCTGTTGCTATGTCGGGTTGCTCCGGATTCACAAACATTGAGAGCAGTGTTTTGATAGCACCACAGCGTTTACACTTTTCAGGTTATTCAATCTACAAATGTGATCCATGCTGGCAATACGAGTAGGAATGCAACTGTTAAAAATTGAGGTTTTCACAAATATTAGTTAATTAAGCCCTTGTCTAGCGATCCCAATGCTCCAAATAGCAGTTAAACATAAAAGTAGATTTTATTGTACATTTTCTAAGGAGTACCTTTTTCTTTGCACATGAAAAATGCAGTTTTTCTCTGCTCGCGATCCCGATTAACACATACACAGAATTACAGTACTTTTAAAAAATCTGTCTGGGCAAGTACAGTATTCACACAAACATTATCTGTTATGTCTTAAAGGATTAATTCACTTTCAAATGAAAATTAGCCCAAGCTTTACTCACCCTCAAGCCATCCTAGGTGTATATGACTTTCTTCTTTCCAGTCCCTCAAGAAAACGCAGATTTTTTTGTGATTGTTGCGGGCAAAAATCCTTGATTTTGCGGCACGTTTTCTTAAAAACGCGATGGAAATTTCTGCAATTTTATGCGATGAAATTGCGGGAACTTGCAAAAACTGCGGTTTGATGAAAAAGAAAAAAAAGGTGATTCCCCCAACACCCTGTTCTCACTAGGCTACTACCTTAATGTAAAGAGTCATTTCTTATTACTTCCTATGATAAGCAAGCATACTAAATCACAGAATATTTAAGTTCTCATTCTGTTTTATTTCAGACCTTAAAGGTGCCCTAGAATTTTTTTTTTTTAAAAGATGTAATATAAGTCTAAGGTGTCCCCTGAATGTGTCTGTGAAGTTTCAGCTCAAAATACCCCATAGATTTTTTTTTATTAATTTTTTGGGGCATATAAACATTTTGGGGCATAATTAGAAATGAGCTGATTCAGGGTGTGTGGCCCTTTAAATCTGATGCTCCACGCCCCAAGCGCTGGCGCTTGCCTTAAACAACATAAAAAAAGTTCAGACAGCTAATATAACCCTCAAAATTGTTCGTCATGCAGCATGTCTAATCGCGTAAGTACAGTGTTTATTTTGATGTTTCTGAATGAGTTTGATGGTGCTCCATGGCTAACAGCTAATGCTACACTGTTGAAGAGATTTATAAAGAATGAAGTTGTGTTTATGAATTATACAGACTGCAAGTGTTTAATAATGAAAATAATACGACGGCTCTTGTCTCCGTGAATACAGTAAGAAATGATGGTAACTTTAACCACATTTAACAGTACATTAGCAACATGCTAACAAAACATTTAGAAAAACAATTTACAAATATCACTAAAAATATCATGCTATCATGGATCATGTCAGTTATTATTGCTCCATCTGCCAATTTTCGCTATTGTTCTTGCTTGCTTACCTAGTCTGTTGATTCAGCTGTGCACATCCAGACGTTAATACTGGCTGCCCTTGTGTAATGCCTCGATCATGGGCTGGCATATGCAAATATTGGGGGCGTACATATTGATGAGCCAGACTGTTACGTAACAGTCGGTGTTATGTTGAGATTCGCCTGTTCTTCGGAGGTCTTTTAAACAAATGAGATTTATATAAGGAGGAGGAAACAATGGAGTTTGAGACTCACTGTATGTCATTTCCACGTACCTAACTCTTGTTATTTAACTATGCCGAGGTAAATTCAATTTTTGAATCTAGGGCACCTTTAATTAACACATGGCTCAAACTTCCGTCTGTGGTCCAACACGCAGTTGCACGCATGGAGTGCAAAGTAATTTGCCCCCACTGTCATGTAACACACCGGGAATCTGCTTTGCGTGGTCTTTTGCGCTTATTTTTACACGCAAATGAGAATGATTTGCGTGCTTCATCATGGTATCACTGGTTTCACCACGGTGTTTACAGATGATGTTCACGTCATGTAATTACGTCACTTCATAAGGTTCCCATGGCAATAGGGGGGAAATAATGGCGTATATATAAATAAAGCCCTGTGAAGCGAAGCGATGCATCGGTGAAAAAAAAAAACATATTTAACAAGATATGAAGTAAAGTATCTAGCTTCTGCCAGACTGCCTTTCGTATTCAACTTATGAAGTGTAAAACTCTTGCAGTTCAAAAAGCCTACACTACAGCCTACTCCTGACACGACGCCAGTTTACACTTTCTTCATAATTTGAATATGGAAGGCGGTCTGGTGGGAGCTAGATATTTTACTCAATAAATCTATTAGTCAATTTTATCTGTTAGCTTAATAGCTTGTTAAAGGGATAGTTCACCCCAAAATGAAAATTATCCGATGATTTACTCACCCTCAAGCCATCCTAGGTGTATATGAGTATCTTCTTTCAGACTAACACAATCAGAGACATATGTAATGTTGTAATGATGTTTGCTTCTAGCTGTATGATACTGTTTTTACACAGAAGATGAGTTATGTTAAAGTGATAATTAGTCACCATTCTTTAATTTTCTCAATAGTTTCAATAACAACTGTACAGACGTGACTGTAAGAGTGTGAAGATTGTTCTTTTTTCTACCTAACACTATTATCTCTTGTGAAAAGTGCCATGTGTTTCCCCTTTTCTGCTGGGATTTGCTCTTAGAATGAGGTTGAATAGCTCACATTCATTCTATATAAACACAAAACAGCTTACTGAAAATTGAAATACAACAATGTACGGTAATCAACAGTATTATTGACATCTAGTCAGTTTCACCTTCTATGCATTTCAAAATACTAGGTTAATGGCCTTTGACTTCAATTGATATGCTTTACGCAATCAGTCTTGAATGTAATCTGTTGTATTCATTTTCCAACATATATATATATATATATATTTTTATCCAACCCATAGTGCATGAAACGATGATATTCAGTGGTGTGTGCACCATTATATTTGTTCATACTTAACGTTGTATTTGTTGTAAACCTTGAACCATAAACTTTAGTGTGTAATTTGCTGCATACCGTTTATTTGAATGACATGAATGATGCCTCAAATCATGTGGCTTATTGAGGAGAGCTGTGTTATTACTTTTCTTAGCAATCGAATGTACAATTGTCACCTACCAATCAATAAAACTAGTGATTTACATTGAAATTGGGACTCAAGCCATTTCTAGGGTCCATAATAACATAGATACGTGGGCTTTTTTCGACTTTGGCCAGTAAAAAACACCTAGCAGTCACCCAGAATACCCTAGCATCTTGATAGTGACAAAAAAATTTCACCATCACATTCTGAATTCTGGACGATACTAGAACATTTGTGTGTCTTCTTTTGAAAGCCCTCCTCGTGTGAGCCGATGTGTGAAATCCCAACAGAAGTGTACGCATACACACGTGCACACATGCTTTTAAGCATGCAAGGCCAGTGAGGTGTGAGTGGGCCTTCATTTAGCCATGAGGCACGTTAGCTACTTCACTTTCCCACTTAATGGATCCTAATAACGGAGCAGAGAGAAGATGGACAGTGTCTGAGTGGACACCCCTCACAATGGCTGCTACGTTGACAAAGAAATTTCTAGGTTTGATATTTCTTTCCCCATTCCTTTAGGCAAGGAAGGGATCTAACTCTGGTGGTCTGTCAAATGTCTAGTAGTTGATTGGCCAGTAGTTGATGGACGTTGAAGGAACCTGTTATTTCCTCTCTTGATGTTAAGTACGCTAGCAGGCCTCAAACAGCGTGTTTAACCGTTTGTGCTCAGCAAAGAACTAGATTTTTACATTTTTTGAAAAAAATTGTAAGTGCCACTTGTCTTGGGACAACCCGCCACCACATTGTGAGCGTGTTGTAGTTGAATGTTAGGGCTTTCCTGTTTGGTTGCTTACTGGCCTAAATATTCTGTTCTCTAGATTTGATGCAGGTCCTTCTTTCAATGGTCCACCAGACGCAATTTATTTGTACACACTAGACACAACATGACTACACCAATCAGAAGAGCATGTTGGCGGAGTCTCTCTTGCAGTGAAATGTATATGTACATAATCAAATTCATATATATATTTAACCATTTTAACATTATTAAAAATACTCAAACAACCTTTGTCATGGAATACACTTCTTTGTTCAAATGTTCACTCACAGTTTAGTTTAGGGTCCAATTCTCATTATTAACTTTTGCTTCAATAAACTCCTAACTACTGCTAATTTATAGTTAGTAAGGTAATTGTTCAAGGGATAGTTCACCCAAAAAATGAAAATTATCCCATAATTTACTCACCTTTAAGCCATCCTAGGTGTATATGACTTTCTTCTTTCAGCCAAACACAATAGAAGTTATATTAAAAATTATATTAAAAAATGTCATGGTTCTTCCAAGCTTTATAATAAAAGTGAATGGTACCATTTTTTGAAGCCCAAAAAAGCACATCCATCCATCATAAAAACAATCCATCGGCTACAGGGGGTTAATAAAGACCTTCTAAAGTGATGCGGTTTTGTAAGAAAAATATCCATATTCAGAACTTTAGAAAACTATAATAACGAGAGAGTTCACGAGAGAGTTGAGTTCCAGAGTATGACGTAGGTGTAGCGTAATCTTGGCTCCGGAACTCGACTCTCGTGAACATGCATGTGGATATGTCCATATCCACTGTCCATATGGATATTTTTCTTACAAAAATACATCACTTCGCTTCAAAAGGCCTTTATTAACCCCTGGAGCCATATTGATTAATTTTATGATGGATGGATGCGCTTTTTTAGACTTAAAAAAAAAAAAGATGCACCATTCACTCATTATAAAGCTTAGAAGAGCCAAGGTATTTGTAATATCCATGTAGAACAGACTTTATGGTCATGCAGAATAATGCATTAATATGTGCTTTATAAGTACTAATAAATAGCCAATATATGCTAAAAAGCAACTAGGCCTAGTTAATAGTGAGAATTGGACCAAACTAAAGTATTACCGAACGTTCTTATTGCCTTTGATTTATTTTCAAGATCTGAGGTGAATTATTCATTGTCGCTTTCAGTATGGCTATAAAAGGTCATGCAAATTGATATTCAAATCTCACATTAGATGCTTTTAACATTAAATAAAGCACATAGGAATTATCATTGTCATAGTTTGTGTTGCTGTTCCAGCCACAACGTCGCAGAAATAAAAATAATTTCAAAAACAATCCCCTTCACTCGTCACATATTGAGAGTCTGTGGGACTTTTCTTTCCCCAGTTTTTTACCATCTCTGTTACTGACTCTTCTTTCCCTCTTCCTCACAGACAACCACGCAAAAACCCTAGCACCGTGTCTCAAGACTCTTGGGATAAAGTCTATCCTCCTGGCGAGGTCTTTCAGTCCGCCAAAGAGAACCCACGCTACTCCAGCTACCAGGGGTCGCGCACTGCCAACGGTTATCTGGGCGCCGCCACCACGGGCCTGAATGCTCGCGTACTCCTGGAGACCCAAGAGCTCCTGAGACAGGAACAGAGACGAAAGGAGCAGGAGGCTAAAACCAAGCTACCTACGATGGAGGAGACACCAACCCCAAGCCAAATCCCTGTTCCTACACCACCCAAAGGTCCCTACCGACAAGATGTGCCACCATCGCCGACCCAACTCGCCCAGCTCAACCGTCTACAGACCCCTGAGAAGGGCCGTCCCTTCTACTCTTGAGACGAGAGATCAAAACTGTAGGAAAAACTGTATTACAGCAATAATATTGAATGGAAAGAGACAGAGCTATAAAATGAGGAGACTGAATGGTCTGAAATGGTTGGAGAAATGGAGAATGGAGAAATAGTTTTTCTGAGGGTTGCCAATTTTTTAGTATGTACACACTGAAAATCTTTGTGGAATAGCTATCTCCCATCCCTGCTTTTGACAGATGTGTATGTGTTTGTTCTGAATTCATTGATGTTACGGCACTAGGTTCTCTTGTCAATCACATGACAGTCGCCCGAGGCTTTGATACATGGCTGTTTCCACCATATTGTGACCTACATATCATGTTTTTGTCAAGTGTGCTGAGAACTTGTAGGTGGGTGAATTTCACTACGCCTGTCAGGAACATGTCTGGGTCATATTGCACCACAGAATCAAAGACAATGTTTAGCTTAAAAAAAATTAAGCCTGCTTCTAGCACTAAAAAAAAGAATTTTGTAAAAATAAAAAAAATAATAATTTGTCCCTACAACATTAATTTGTGACTTTTTAATAATTTGTTCCCTTGTTTTAGTTAAATTGTGGCCATGTTGTACTATTTTTTCCTTTTTTTTTTTTTTTTTTTTTAATTAAATTGTGAAAAAAAAAAAACAAGGAACAAGAGGGAACAAATTAATAAACTGTAGCAACAAATTCTTGTTTTTTGCCCCCCTGAATGTCATGTGCGGGGCGCCATATCATGAAAAATAATTTTTACCATAATTCAGAATTTAATTTTCATTAGACTATCATTAAGGCAATATAAGATTTTTTACTCAATTATAATTTAAAAAAATCGAATTCATTTTTTTTTTTTTTTTATTAAAACTGCATAAATTCAGTACAACAAATTAACTTTAATAGATCAATATTTTTACATCATAGCACTGAGAATGAGATTTTTGTTACACTAATGAGAATTTTGTAAGTGTACACTAAAAACATTTTTTTCTATGGTCAAATCAACTTAGATAATTAATGTGGTTCAGATAACAATGTTTTGAGAATATTTTGTTGATTACATCAATCACCTTCATTGTATTAACTCAAATGTTTAATTTCAATGAACTCTGAATTTAGGCAACCAACTTACTTTAAGTTAAACCCACAATTCTTTTAGCAGTGTAGGTGTGCTGTATGTGTTCTTAGTGCATGTGTTTTAGTACATGTACTCCAACAGTGTAGCTGAACTCAGCTAATAGAGTGCAGTAAGGTTATGACCCCACAACCCTCCAACTCTCTGCTAAGGAAACCCCCATTAACCCGTCATACTTCTCAATTGCTCCTCATGTGACGCCTTCCATCTCCACCTACTTTATAATTGATTCTTTTCCTCCTTCCTCCAGTTAGTGGTCTCTGTTCCTCCACTAATAAGCTAGTAAATGTACAGCTCTCAGGCTTCTTACTGCAATTCATCCAAGACCAGGAATGAGGGAATTAATTAAAACTGGGTACTTTTTAAAAATATATTTTTTTTAATTTGTTAAAATACTTTCTGAAGAATAGCAAATATGTTTTGGTGCTACTAATGGAACAGAACATACTGCACCTTTAAAGGCAACATGAATTAATGTTATTGGGTAAGATTAAACAATTTTATCCATCAGGAATCAGTGGGAATGTGAACATTTTCACTGTATTACAGGAGGTTGGAGGGGAGGGGCTTAAAAATAAGAGGGATTGATGATGTCATCCACAATGGAAAATCGTTTTAAATGCAGAGCATGTTTTTTTACATTTTTATGAAAGATTACAAACTTTTGGGGGGTTATGAATAACATGCACAGATGAATCTTGCATAATAACATCAGGAACATGTATTAAGAAAGTAAATAATGTGCATTTTGAATTCATGTTGACTTTAATCAAGATTGTATTCTTGTGACTTCCAGGCAGTTTGCTCATGTATGTGTATGCGTAGTCCTAGTTTCATCATGGGGACAAAATGTCCCCACACAAAGATGGAAATATCTGAAATCTTTGTCCTTGTGGAGACATTTTTTGGTGCCCACAAGGAGAACAGCTTAAAAATCATACTAGGTGATGTTTTTTGAAAATGTAAAAATGCAGAAAGTTTTCTGTGATGGTAGGTTTAGGATTAGGAGATAGACTATCCAGTTTGTATGGTATAAAAATCATGTCTAAGGAAAGTCCCCATGAAACATGGAAACCCAGTGTGTGTGTGTGTGTGTGTGCATTAGTATTAGACCCAGTAGGTGTGGGTGTGACTCTGACCTTTGCCTTCTTACAACCCGTCTTTGGTTTCAGCGGCTCAGGCGGAGACCATTTCTGTTTAGCACTTTAGTTATCATCACACAGGTTAATGGACAGTTTTCTTGTGCATATGTTCCACTGTAACACAACAAAGCTCAGGTTACAGCTCACGCCACAGTAGCCACGGATAGTGTTGAAAACCTGTTTAAAGGAGCAGTTCACCTAGCAATGAACATTTTGTCGTCGTCTCTTCTCTCTCATGTCGTTCCAAACATGTTTCTTTCTGTGGAAAACAAAAGTATAGTTCACACAGCTTGAAACTATCTTAATTGTATAAAAAAAGACAAGAAAAAAGGTAATTTTTTCAGTTACTATCCCTTTAAATCTAGCTGTCTTTTAAATGTTCATTCAGAAATCTAAACCACTCTAACAAATGTCATGTGTCTTTTGTTTGTGCTCTATATATTTTGGTACTTGTATGTGTGTGGGTTTTGCATGGGATTGTGTATCACCAGTGCCTGTAACATGACTCTTTTTTGTCTATGAACTGTATCTTGGCAAGAACATGAAACACTTGGCCACATTTTTCAGAGCTAAATCTAAAAGAGCTCAATAAGCTCTCACAAAAAGGAACGCCAAGCCCATTGACCAATGTACTCTCCTCCAAGTCTCTCAAAGTGAGTCCGCCTGGCGTCTCTCTCTGTTTCGCATCCATTCATTGTGGAAAACATTCAGTATATCTACTCCGTTCCCTGAGCAAAAGTTTGGTACTTCCTCTCAAGATTGTTATGGATTCTGTGGTTCGACATGATGTGCTTCTAGTATTGTAGTTACTAACAGAGAAGACATTTCCAGAACGGCAGCGTAATAATATTTTTTTTTTCCTTTTTTTTTTTTTCGGTGCTGGCTGCTTATCTACTATTTTATATCACATTGTAACTGTATACATAAGATGTTTTCGATGGGAAGTGCCTGTGAAGAGGGATGTTTTTGTATGTTAAAAGTTTAAAGTGTCGACAAATGCACATATTTTTAAAATGAAATCATTATCTTTTGACTTTCTCTGATCATACAGCATTTGTTTTAATCTTTAAAAGAAAGCTAAAAGTAATCTGCACATTTTAATGTATTTGTATGACATTTTGTTGTCCACTTCATAGGTACTATGGTGTTCGATTCCTGTATGCACAGTGAAAATGGTTTTTACACAAAGTTTTTACCTGATGTGTCAAAATGTACACAAAGCTTCTCTGTACATATCAAATCTATATTCAATAAAAAGTTTCTTCATTTTGTTTACAGTAATTGTTTCCCCCCCTCCCTTTATTTTCAAAACACCATGTGCTTAACCATCAAATAAACACTATATAACATTTAAAATATTTTATAATACATAATTTTAATGACAATCAAATGATAATAAAAAAAAAGAAGGTCAAACTATCTTTTCATATTACTCTGATTGTGGGGTATTTTTGTCACATGACAGTGATGGCTGGCTGTAAGTTGGTTATACAACAGATTTTGATTTGACAAAAGTAAGACAAAGTTAATATTAATTTATAGCAATTATATAATTGTCTTTAAAAAAAAAAGAGCCTTTTAGTAAGACATGTCATGATTATGATCTCAGGACAGTTAAACAACATGTCAAATAAATGTAAAAGTGCAAAAGAAATAATTTTTAAATTAAGAAATAAACCGTTTTTGTGAAGAGGCATCTGGATGCACATAATACACAATAGTTTTCTGTATAAATCAAAAATCTGCTTTGTGGTAATAATGGAACAACAGTTTTAAAAGTATTACTTATAACAATCTGCATGTCCGTGTGTTTTTGTTGTAAGAGACAATAAAAACAACTTTGTGAATCCAAACCACTCCTTTCCTTGATTTTCAAAAGTAAACTGACCCTTCACAAAGACCCACCCCCCTTAGTTACTGTTGCTCTGTCCGACAAGCCATACATCCAGAGCAAAGTGGACACTGACAACTAGGGTTGCACGGTGTACCGGTACTACGGTAGTATCGCGATACTAAAGCTTCAAAATACTGGCGATGCCATTGTATTTTTTAAACGGTAGTATCGTCAGTACCGTAAGGAATGTTGTATGTGTGGCAGGTACACTTCAATTGAACATGCATGCCTGCAAAAACATTACAAGAGACTGCCGTTGACTGTCTGCTGTGCCCTGTGTAGTAAATGCTCTATAAAATTAGCGCCTTATTGTTTCCTGATGCTTCAGTTAATTTTGCAATGAGATAAAGTTGCGCTTGTACGTTGTTGTTCGCAGTGCATTTTATCTGGAGAAAGGGTCTGAAATTCACTTAATTAACATCATAAAATCTTTATATAAGACTGAATTATTTTTTCAGTTTTATTCAGTTTTTCCAATGCTCATTTGACCACTTCTGGAAAAGATTAAATAGTTTGTTTCTAGAAACATCTTTGCGAACACGATTCAGACAAATGCAATTCCATTCATCAATAAGTTATAGCGGGTTTGCACTCGGTTCTTATCAGTCATATCAATCGTGATTTTATAATTATAAATGTATTATATGTTTTAATATACATACTGCTCTCCAGTCAGGGTTAGATATTTCAAGATAGGCTGGCAAAAATGCTCCTGATAGTTCGTGACACGAGCAACAGCGCTGTTTTTGTTTCGTTTCTAAATGAATCTGTTATTGAACAAATTGGGCGAGTCACTGACTCACTAATCCATTCATTAAGACAGTCATTTGCTTCGTTCTTGAATGAATCAGCCGTTTTGAACGAATCGGTTGAATGATTCATTGACTTAATCATTAACACTTGCTGCCACCTACTGGCGACTTTAGTCTCCCATCTAAAAGTAGGCCTATTCTATCATTTTTTTACCATCTAAAAGTAGGTCTATCATTTTTATTTCTATATTCAGATTTTTATATTTGAAACATTAATATCATAACATTATTTATGCAATTGTAATTGAAGTGTAAATGCATAAATGCTACATCATAATGTCAGTTCATACAGCTTCTGTGCAGTGCTAAGATGAATTTTATTTACAATGATTCATTTGATTGGTAATAAAAGCCTGTTATTCATTCTCATTAATGAAGTATTCAGAGAAAAATCTGGTCTGTTTTCATGTTTTTATGAAAGTTTGGTTCATTTTGTATACTGCATGGTATCGCGATACTACTTGGTATCGTGATACTTCAGCTGGTATAGTATCGTAAGACATTTTTATGGTATCGTGACAACCCTACTGACAACATGTCGACAGACAAGACAGAGCCGGTTACTTGATATTAAACAATGTCCTCTTTCAAATTGTGTTTTATTTTTTAAGAAATTTGAACAATAAAAAATATTTTGTCACTCTTTAATGTGTTGTGTCAGATTACTGTAGTGCCTCAGCTCAAGCGGCTCATGAACCAATCATCTCTTCCTACTAGTTAATTTATAGCATCAAATAAACATGAACATTACTTCTCATGTTCATGTTTATTTGATGCTATAAATTAACTAGTCAAATCCACATCATCGACCCCCTCAAAGTATTTTGCCATGTTGAAATGACGTGACCCGCAGTGACGTGATCCTCACGCTCACGACCAAAGTCCCTTTAAAGGTGATAAAGAGGATCTTTTTGTCCACTGAGAAACCAAAGACTGTTACAGAGTTTTTGAAATGAGCGCATTAGGGATGGGACGAAATATCGTTTGACAAAATATCGCGATACAAAACGTGACGAAACGCATCGAGGTCGAAAAAAATGGATCGCGAAATAAAGATAGATGGCACTGCTGCATGATTTGCGTAGTATATAAATAATTTAGTGTATTATATTTGAGTGTATGTATATGGGTAAGACATACAGTCTATGGTGGCAGGGTAAAAAAACTAAATGAAAAAAAAAAAATTATATCCGGGGAACGGTGCGGTACTTCGTAACGTCAAGACAGCGCATGTTACAATAACAACACTGCAGCGAGCTAACAAATATTATTAGCATTAGCACCAACTGCCTTGCCCCCAAACAGCCGACCATGGAGTCAAATGAGGTCGAAATTGAGGACGCTCCGCCTGGATAGTACAAGTCATATGTCTGGCAGTATTTTGGCTTTCTCATTAAAAAAGACAAAGACGGCAATAGAGTAACTGACAAGACTAAGACTGTGTGTAAGCTATGCCATGCTGTCATTCCGTACACCACATCCAACACATCAAACATGAACCACCACCTTCAACATCATCACCATAAAAATGTGAAGGCGGCCCCGGAGAAAACGAGCCTACCGAAGGGACAGCTGACCATGAAACAAGCGCTGACACCAACTCTACCTCCGTCAAGTCCGCGTGCAAAACAGATAACCAGGCTCATTGGCGAATTCATAGCGGACTATATGGCTCCATTTAACATGGTAGTGAAACAAAAATAAATAAGTTGTTGTTATACAGTAATATTTTCGACTTTTTTTTTTCTTTTTTGATATCGTATCGTGACGTATCGTATCGTGACCCTGGCATATCGAGTTGCATCGTATCGTGAGTTTAAGTGTATCGTCCCATCCCTAGAGCGCATGCGTAAGAACAACCCCCCCTCCTTTCGAGGGAACGCCTCCCAAAACTCGAATGCAGGTAACTCATAATCTGCAGTTGTTACTGCTGTCTCCTGACAAAAACATCGCATGCGGCGACTGTGGAGTGTGGAAAGTTACTGGAGCGCGCAGCCGCGCTCGTCTCTCACAAGGAACGTCATGGCAGTGATTGACAAGCCAGAGGGCCAATCGTTTACGTGATGATCGCGTAAACGATTGGCTGATGTTTTTAAGACCCTACCTCGTGCACAGATGATGTATATTAATATTATTCCTTTCAGTGCACCTAATAAATAGTCTTTTATCAGTTAGTAAAGACAGTTTCAAGTAATATTGCAAAAATGTATAAAACAAAACATCCTCTTTAGCACCTTTAAGTGTTATTCTATAGTCTTTGTCACGACTCTGTAGTTGGCTAGTATAGTGACGTGAAGAGTGAAAATCAGAACGCGGAGGCAATGAGATAATCAGTAGCCTACCTGTACAGAAGAAGAATCATAAAAGCACAAAAGCCAGATTTGATGATGGATGAAATCCTAGTGATGCCTAATAAAGTTGCTTCTTTTTTTTTGCAAAGCTAAGGGAATTGATTATTGTTTAGCCCGCTCTCTAAAAATCACTAGTATCAATTTAATTGACGTAAAACTCAGGAGATGGTCATTAGATGAAAGCATCAAACACCATTCTGGCATCGGTAAAGGGGTCCTTGAATATGATTTCACTGATAGGGACTATATTGAGCTTTTTCCCGGGTACTGACATCACAAACCCTAAAATGTACATGTAAACCCTGCCTCTGAGAACACACAACAAAGGGGTGAGGCCATGTTATGGCAATACAGTATGTAACACGAATGCAATAGCATGTCATAAAAGCAAGATGACAAAATGACAAGTTATAACATTAATTAAAATAAATTATACCTGTTCTATCTTCATGCAGCATATATTATCTGGCTCTGTAGGATCTTACAACAGTTCCCACATGAGTGATTTATAGACTATCATGACAGAATATGCTAATCAATGACTTTAAGATAGTTAACTCCATATCAGCTACATAAATTCATCAACTAACCGTTCAGAAGCGTCCTGTTGCAGTCTACATGTTGTCACTTCTTCAAAATGAGTCTCTCCATCATTATCCAACTCCGGTTTGAACATAAAAGGCTGAGGTTTCTGACATTTTCAGTTTGTCTGCATGAGGTAATTGGCTCTGCTAAGCTAACAGTAGCTCTTGAAACTCCGTCCTCTGCTTGAGAGCAGCAGATCATTTGCATTTAAAGGGACACACACAAAAACGGAACGTTTTTGCTCACCCTCAAAAAGTGACAAATTTAACATGCTATAAAAAATTATCTGTGGGGTGTTTTGAGCTAAAATGTCATACACACTCTGGGGACACCAGAGATATATTTTACATCTTGTAAAAGTGGCATTATAAGACCTCTTTAAAGCACGGGAAGAACAGCGATACTAACGCTAATGTATAATAATGTATTAGTGAATGTTTAAATTAACATTAAGATGGTGACACTTAACAATAAAGTTTCATTAGTCAACTACTTTAGCTAACATGAACTAAGAATTAACAATACGTCTACAGCATTTATTAATCTTAGTTAATGTTGATTTCAACATTTACTAATATGTTATCAAAAATCAAAAGTTGAAGGTCTATTTGGTAACGCACTTTGAAATAACATGAACAACAATAAACAGCTGGATTTTTATCAACTAACATAAACAGAGATTAATAAATACTGTAACAAATGCTTAACTCGTTAGTTCATGTTACATTATTATAACTAATGCTAACAAATGAACCTTATTGTAAAGTGTTACAGTAAGAATAAATGCTTTAGATGTATTTTTCATTGTTAGTTCATGTTAACTAGTGTAGTTAACTAATGTTAACTATATGGGACCTTATTGTAAAGCGTTACCAGTGATCCAAACCTCTCTGACAAATTATATTTGGCAAACTGAGTTATATTGTCAAAGATCATAACAGAAAAAATGCCGGATGCTGAGCAGAAGAGAATTTTGACCTTTGTTCTCCTGGTATGGCAAGCACATTTTTAGGAGTGGAAAAGAAATGGGAAGAAATATGCATCCGTTTTCCTCCCTCAGTTTCATCTATTTCTGATCCCATATATCATTTTAATGTTGGTTGTGACATGGCTGGCAAGTGTTCTAATGGGAAGTGTAATGACTTTGATGGTGATAAAGACAATGCTGAAATTTATTAAGTTCAGGTCAGGGTTAGAGCTGCTTTGGGAATGTTGGCTCTCACCCTGTTTCTCATAGAAATTGCCAAGTTGTTCTGTTGGAGAGCAAGGGAGGCCCATTGAAAAGATCCATCTGTTTGAGCCTGTAGAGGTGTGTGTGTGTGTGTGTGTGTGTGTGTGTGTGTGTGTGTGTGTGTGTGTGTGTGTGTGTGTGTGTGTGTGTGTGTGTGTGTGTGTGTGTGTGTGTGTGTGTGTGTGTGTGTGTGTGTGTGTGTGTGTGTGTGTGTGTGTGTGTGTGTGTGTGTGTGTGTGTGTGTGTGTGTGTGTGTGTGTGTGTGTGTGTGTGTGTACTGAGTGTCCAAAGATAGACATGGGTCATGTCAAAGAAAACTTGAAGGAAACCAGCAGGGAAGTGGGGTAGGCAAACTTCTGTGAATCACAGGAACAGAGAGAAAAACTTGTGCTGGCCCAGCAGGGTTACTCTATATGGGGTTTTAGGTGCAGATTGGCACAACACATAGCCAGTCACAGCAGCCCCGTGTCTGAACCTCAGAGCGACCGTATATCGAGTATGAACTCAAATTCTCCCCTCTGAGTGAACCCGTTCCACACAACACCTTCTGCTGTCTGGATCACTGCCGCTCTGTGCTTTTCTGCTGCTCACTTTTATGATCCACCTTCCATAAATAGGATACACGTTGATGTACCATAAACTTAAAGGGTTAGTTCACCCAAAAATTTAATTTTTGCAAATATGATACGTATTTTTGATTAAATCCAAGGGTTTTTTATCCCCCATTGAAAGCAATGTAATTACTGTCATTCAAGGTCCAAAAAACATTGTTAAAATAGTCAATGTGACTACAGTGGTTCAACCTTTATGTTACGAAGTGACGTAAATACATTTTGTGCATAAAAACAAAACAAAAATAACAAATTAACAAAAATAATCTGTCGGACTCGTACATAGTTGACGCAGAGAACGCAGTTCAGTGTTTCCGTGTTTGTGTCCGAACCCCTGCTCAGTATTGGTGAACTGAACTAAGGGTGTGTCTCAATCAGCTTCCTAGTTCAGTAGACAGGACACTGATCAAGGAGTCAGCTGTCTTAATAGCAAAATCCTTCCAGTGCACTGAATCCTTCGCACTCTAAAAGGTCTCAAAATGCACCTTGAAAACCAGGGAGCATCGACACTCGCTCACTATGTTCCCTTAATTAAAATTCTGCACAAAATAACTCAGAATAATGTCAGAATCTCTACTACTTTTGTTCATTAATACCAGCAGAGATGTTGTACAAGGATGTTGCCTTGTCGCTAGAAATATAGTCATCCGTGTCCCAGTGTGGAGTGAATCAAGGTCCTTACCGGTGAGGGATATACTGATTCATGACCTAAGGAGTTGATTGAGATGCACCATAAGTGTGTCGGATAAAAGAGACCTACAGTATAATGTCCCCAGGACCAAAAAAAACAAACATGCCAAACATTTGTGTGCAGCCCTGTTGCTGTATGATTTTCCTAATATTAAAAGGGTAAAACCGAGGAATGTGACATTATTTGGGCCATTTCTGTAGCATGAAAACAAGTAAATAATTTACACAGTAATGAATGCATTTGTACAATACAGTCACTCAACCCTGCTGCTAAAGTTATTGAATGAAAAATTAATATATATATATATATATATATATATATATATATATATATATATATATATATATATATATATATATATATACAGTACAGTCCAAAAGTTTGGAACCACTAAGATTTTTAATGTTTTTAAAAGAAGTTTCGTCTGCTCACCAAGGCTACATTTATTTAATTAAAAATACAGTAAAAACAGTAATATTGTGAAATATTATTACAATTTAAAATAACTGTTTTCTATTTGAATATATTTCACAAAGTAATTTATTCCTGTGATCAAAGCTGAATTTTCAGCATCGTTACTCCAGTCTTCAGTGTCACATGATCCTTCAGAAATCTGATCTGCTGCTCAAGAAAGATTTAATGTGTACAATTGTACAAAATATTTGTGTACAATATTTTTTTCAGGATTATTTGATGAATAGAAAGTTCAAAAGAACAGTGTTTATCTGAAATCTAATCTTTTGTAACATTATAAATGTATTTACTGTCACTTTTGATTGGTTTAATGCATCCTTGCTGAATAAAAGTATTCATTTATTTAATTTCTTTTCAAAAAAAATAAAAATAAAAATTCTTACTGACCCCAAACTTTTGAACGGTAGTGTATAATGCTACAGAAGCTTTGTATTTCAGATAAATGCTGTTCTTTTGAACTTTCTATTCATCAAGGAATCCTGAAAAAAAAAAGTACACAACTGTTTTCAACATTGAAAATAATCATAAATGTTTATTGAGCAGCAAATCAGCATAATAGAATGATTTCTGAAGGATCATGTGACACTGAAGACTAGAGTAATGATGCTGAAAATTCAGCTTTGCATCACAGGAATAAATTACTTTGTCAAATATATTTAAATAGTACACAGTTATTTTAAATTGTAATAATATTTCACAATATTACTGTTTTTTACTGTATTTTTAATTAAATAAATGTAGCCTTGGTGAGCAGACGAAACTTCTTTTAAAAACATTAAAAATCTTAGTGGTTCCAAACTTTTGGACTGTACTGTATATATACATACATATACATATACATATATATATATATACACATATGAAGAGTTTGGTAATCCAGGCACGTGAACAAAAGCGTCACTCTCATTGGTCGGCCAGTTTTTAACGAGGTGCGTCAAACCAAAAAAATGAACCCGAGGTGTTTTTAAAAAAATGACGCTTTTACGCCTTGCGTTTTTCGTGTTGGTGTGCACACTCACATTAGCAACCTTTGTTTAGTCACGAGGCGTTAAACGTCGGCGATAATCGCGCGCGATATTCGTCCCGGTGTGTACAGGCCTTGACATGACAGTATCGCATTTTGCGCACAATTAATAAATGACTTTTCAATACCGACCAGAAGCAATAGCCTACTAATTTTGGCGGAAACTCAATTTAAAAAAAAAAAGGAGTTTTATCACTTTTTGGAACCAAACTCTTCATATATTTGTATTGAATTCATGAAAGGTTTATCAGCAACTTCAAACCACATTCACCGAACAATTGTTGAGTTACAGCTGAATTTAAATCTCTATTACAATTTGTATTATTTTGTTAGAATCTTCAACCTGGGATTTCATCAATGTTTGTATTTTATTTTATTAATTTATTTTATTTTATTATGGTTTTGTAGGGTGTATTTGTGTCTCAAATCTTCTTAACATATCAATGAAATAATAAAACAATAAAATAATATAAAATGAAAAATAAAGAGTCTTAAAGTGGAGAAACATTCTATGATAATTTTTTTTTTAACTCTGATTTTTTCCTATTTTGTACTCTTTTCATGCAACCAGCATTTTCTCTCTGTATACCCACTATATTTATGTACAGCCATGATTTTAAACAGTGGGGAATGCACAACAATTGTTCAATCTCACGTGACAGTGTGGCTGCACTAGATACTCTTGTCACCTCAGTATATGCATATTGCTTTGTATGAATTTTTATGTGGTTGTGCAGCACAAGCTTAACAGCAAAACAATAAAGCAGCACAGATCTTCATGTTGCCATGGTTATATGCTGTTTCACTTGAATCATTCTACAGTATTCTCTGCACGTGGCATAATATCCCTCTTGATTCCAGCTTTTTTTAACGGAGCGTGCAGTCAGAGGTGGGTCACCCCGTGGGGCCTGTAAACGTGTCTGGAACTCCGAGATGCTCCGTCGTCATTCGCACCGTAGTGTTTATGTGGTGAGTCTAAATCGCCTTTCCACACCGGTCCCATAACATCCCATAAACCTCTGTGGTCTCTATAATCAATAGCAGACTGGTGCTGTCAATATGAGGGTTTGATTTCACATGTATATTCTGTGGTCTTAACCTGAGGTCTCCTCGGAGGCTCCTCTGGTCGTAGTGCAAGTGTGCCGATATGAAAAGCAGATGCATTGGTGCGGTATGGCTACACACTAATGACCCACATGTTTCTGACTTGCTTTCTTCTTTTCCTTTGGTTTGTCCACCCACCCCAACATTTCTCAGCGATTCCTCGCTTTTGAGGTCGCAGGTCCTGACGAGAGTCACCTGTAATGGATTGAACCTGTTCAGGACCTCGCTGTGAGGAAAATGAAGGACAGAAGTGAGGCAGTCATTACTTTAACACGTTCCCTCCCACTCTACAACATTTCTTTCCATTCCAACATTTAGGGGTAACTTGTGTGTTTCTCTGAGGGTGTGCAGTAGCGAGGACGAGAAGAAGGGGTCACGCTCAATGAACCTTATAAAGGAGGGTGTGAAGACTGCAAGTTGGTCCACAGAGAGAGAAAGACTCCACACATGTGGGCTGCATCACACAGATAAGGACTGGAGCTGGTTTCTGTCCAAATGCACTGTGAAATTTAGCAAAATGTCAATGATTTTAACCTTTGCGTTTAGCCTCACTCCTGGCCTAGTTATATATCTGTCCACCCCAGACATCTGTGGGTCTCAGGGAGTTTGTGTAAACCAGCACTAGAGGCAAAAAGGGGCCAGATGGACTCTTGTTCTGTGCCCATGTTACTGTACGGGTAAATTTATTTGACAAACACTTCTTACTTTATTGGGACTACTGTACAGTATCAATCCACCATGTGTGCCTTAAGCCCACTTCAGTTTTTATGTGTACGCCGGGGTGTGAGTACAGTACGTATGACATTAATTTCATCAAGTACGCACATAGCAAGAACTTTTTTTTCTATAATTAGCCTAGCCTGTTGTTTTAGAGTAAAAAAGACTGGCACAGCAACAATAATAAAGCGCTAGAGATGCATCAACAATAGAGACGTCCACACTGACAAGCGCTTTTGTGAGAGGGTTAAAGGGATCCTTGATTATAATTTCACTTTTTAACTTTAGTTAGTCTGTAATGTTGCTGTTTGAGCATAAACAATATCTGCAAAGTTACAACGCTCAAAGGTCAATGCAAATGGAGATATTTTCTTTTACAGAAAAGTTGCTTTTAAGGACGACAACAAACAGCTGGTAGGGACTATAATGGGCTTCTTCCAAAATGTACATTAACCCTAGCCCTGAAACACAACAAAAGAGATGAGGCCATGTTGGGCTGCTTTAGAGAATAGGAAGAGTTGTTGTAGTAGAGTGTTGTTGCCATGCCGTCATTTTAATCCGGACTGCTTCACAAATGAGGGTCAAATCAACGCTGGATTTGCACAAAAGATTAACATGACGACACATGCTAGTCGATGAGTTGAATCAACTCCACAGCAACTACCTAAATTTATCCACTAACCATTCAAAAACGTCCAGTTTCCTCATTTTGGCTGCGTGAGATTCTCCAGCTTTGTTGATGTTGAGCAACCTGTTAAAGCTCCGCCCTCTTCTGAAAAGGGGGCAGGACCAGCAGCTCAGTTACATTTAAATGGACACACACAAACTTCTGTTTTTGCTCACACCCAAATGAGGGCAAATTTGACAAGCTATAATAAATGATCTGTAGGTAATTTTGAGCTGAAACTTCACAGGCACATTCTAGCT
This sequence comes from Chanodichthys erythropterus, assembly GCF_024489055.1. Taxonomy (NCBI): domain Eukaryota; kingdom Metazoa; phylum Chordata; class Actinopteri; order Cypriniformes; family Xenocyprididae; genus Chanodichthys; species Chanodichthys erythropterus. Next base: position 28,717,935 of record NC_090243.1, read on the forward strand.
TATATTACATCTTGTGAAAAGGGGCATAATAGGTTCCCTTTAAGAGATACATGCAGTTTGCAGTTTAACGATCACAGTAGTATAGTATATGTGTTCTTGGATAACATCACAGCAAGTACATTTACAAATATGTTTTTTTTTTTATCATTATTGGTCTTAAAATTCAGCACTAACACACCTCTTTTCTATGTAAATTGGACTAATAGAAGATTTACAGTAGGGTTAATCACAAAAGAATTTCAGGCAGCAGAAAGCAGGCGGTAAGTGAATTTTATGATTGTTATTTATTTATTTATATTGATCATATAATGACAAAATGATGGAAAGCCAGGCATATACCGGAACACTAGGTGTAGTCCAGCGCAATTTAGCATTTAACATTTAGCATTTAGCATTTTAATGACTGAAACCTGACTTCACACTCTCTTGAGTACGTAGGTACTGGTTTTCAATAAGTACTTAAACAACAGCTTAAAAAGTATGTTCTATATGAGTATATGAATGTAATACTTCTGTCATGTGACCTACCAGCATCGGTTGTGTCACTTCACTGCAATTCACAAATCCTCTCCCGTGGCCTTATGGGATAGTAAAGTATCCATTGTATGCACATTTCAGAATCTTGCCGAAAGTAGTAGGTCATCCGGGTACTTTTTGGCTACTCTATTATGAGTACTGTGAATTCAGACAGAGCCTTTCGAAGTATACACCATATGATAGTGTGCGCAAACACAGATTGTTTGACACATGCGCACTTGAAAGGTTCATCTTTATCCAGTCTCTGTGCCATTTCTTTCCAGAGGTTAACACCTTTAAGACCTGGTTTAACTGGATTGTGGATGGCTAGTGAATAAGACAGAGGTTTTTGCGCTGATATATGTAAGTCTCCTAAAAAGCACCAGGTTTTTGGATAAATGCATAACAACCAAGCATAGTGTGGTCTCAAATGTAGATGTGATCCAGTTTCTAAATGGCCTAGAGTGAATTTATATCAGGGCTTCAATGAAGCCAGATGAGGTTTTTTTTTTTGACCTGTTTTGTCAGGCAGACAGCTTGCTTGGCGCTGGCTTTTGGCTAACAGTGAAATTCCCCTATGGGGTTTCCCATAAACCCCTACATCTTTGTTCTTCAGGATGTATAATTACTGATGTCCTCAAAAGCCATGATATCATTCTGACCCAATAAAGATGATTTTTTTCTGTTTAGCATAAGCCCAGCTGGTTTCTGGAAGCGTATGGTGTACAATAACGGCAGATTTGACGTATGACCGGATCAATGGCCATTAGAACAAATGGAAAAAATAAATAAAACAAAATGAGTTTGGATTTTGAAACCTTTTTGTCCTCAAAACCTCTGAGGTATTTGGATCTCCTCTACTAATATCCCACTCAAGTGTTCCTGACCACAAACAGAGATTTGTGATCGGCCACACGTGTGGAGCAACTTTTTCCAAGGTTTACATTTCATTTTTAATTTAATATATGTAATGTTTTTCCCAAACAACCCTAGGTTTTTTATCACACAGCCCATTTTCCTCATTTTAACTTATGGCTGTCTTTAATGTGTTGAGTAGAACATTGCTTTTTTTCCCTTGTTGTTGTTTGGATGTGGTGTAACGCACATTTCAAACTCTTTTGAAATGGAAATGATTTCTTTGAACTGCGCTAAACAACAAAAGAATGAATGCAAAATTTGCAGCATGTTTTGTTCTCGTAATAATCTCCCACTCGCATTCAGGGAATTCTTGTTGCTCACATCTTATCAAGAAATAAAATTGATCAACAGAATATTGCTCAGAATTTTTCTCATTTCGTGCAGTTGGTAATTAGATTCTTCTCTTTAATCAAAGTTTGGAGACACTGTACACAAAGTAATATTAAAAACTGACGCATTTCAAAACATGTACATATGTATTTATTCAGTTAAATGCATAAGATGTCTTGTTGCGTTTTTTTTTTTTTTTTTTTTTTTAATTAAATGCTAATCAAGTCCAGTTCTCTTCTTGTCACTTTTCAGACGTGGCTGTTTATTAATGTCAGGTTTAACACTGAAAATATTAATTTTGACATTCATTTTGCAAATATCTCTTTTTATCCCATCTGTCTTTGGAAATAAAATCTTGACAGTGTTGAAGCTGGGGTATTTATGCATTTATGTCTGCAAGTAGATGTGAAGGCACATTCATGAAGGAATAAAAAGATCAACCAAAGCTCCTCTGAAGAAAATCTCCATGTTGGGAAATCCCATAATCTGAGTCTTCCTGGAATGACTGAGCAATTAATCTAACCAAAGAGACATTTTCTCTCTTGTTGCTGTCTGCTATCTCAGCCTGGTGTTACATTAATCCTTTGAGTTTTTGTAAAGATCTGGTGTAGTCCTGGTTTTAGGAGGTCTTGTTCACTGCAGAACAGGTAGACTAGCGGAGAAAGCTTTGCACAGGAATATACTGCTCTGGAAATGTCAGTTTACTTGACAAACGTACATTTCCGCAGCAGTATGTTCCAAATGTATTCCTCTCCTTTTGTTTTTCTTTCTCTTTCTTTTTCCAGTTTTCTTCTTTTGTTTATTTGACCTTTTTTTTTTTTTTTAACTATTAAAATGACAACTCAATCTTCCAGGGAAATGACAGACATCTCTCTGGTGGCATATGCCAGACTTCTCCAATCCTTTCGTCCATATAATCCTAGTCTCTTTTCTACACTGACTAAAAGCTCGCACTCAGACTCGCCTCTGTCCAGTTAAAGGGTTAGTTCACCCAAAAATGAAATTTCTGTCATTAAGTACTCTCATGTTGTTCCAAACCTGTAAGACCTTCGCTCATCTTCAGAACACAAATTAAGATATTTTTGATGAAATCTGAGGGTTTCTGAACCACACATAGGCAGCAACATCATCGCACCTTTTCATGAACTCATGAGCTCAAACACTTTTGTTAGTTTAATTACCAAAAAAATGGTCGGTGTGCCAGGCGCATGGTCCAAAAGGGTTGCATTTAGTCTCTTAATGAGTCATGGGTGTGATAAACCAATCAACCTGACGAGTCAGTTTAAATACATGTGTGTATTGCCACGATTGGTCAAAAAAATTCATTCGTCATTACTGCAAATAGTTAATTTTGATACATGCAATATATACATTATGAGACAATAATATTTTTTTACATTGTAATCCTTTTATTTTTAATATTTGGCATGTTTGTGTGCTGCTGCGCATCCCTGTGTGTGTAACAAGCAGTGTACGCGCATTGGACACCTGCCTAGGTGCATATTACTAATGTGCCCTTTAAAGGGGTGGTTCATTGCCATTTCACTTTTTTAACTTTAGTTAGTGTGTAATGTTGCTGCTTGAGCATAAACAGTATCTGCAAAGTTACAGCACCGAAAGTTCAATGCAATTGGAGATATTGTCTTTTAAAGTTATGGCAGTTTAATGCCTACAAAAACGATCAGTTTGGACTACAAATTTCTGCCCGGGTTGGTGACATCATAAACACTGCAAAACACTGCCACACGCAACAAAGTGGGCAAGGCCATGTTGCGGGGCATAATGGAAGCGGAAGAGTTGTCTACACCGGACGTGAGCGACACGTCAAAAGATAACAGAACCCATAATAATCTGTGATATTTTCTACACTGGATGCGCCGTGGAAGACAGCTTTCAGAATCTACACGAGTTCAGTGCTGGATTTGCGCAAAGGCTATTTAAGAAGCAGTTCCCACTTTAAAAGCAGAAGCTGCTGTTTATCGGCCCCAAACTGTAAGTACGTTTTATTGTTTGTACATGTCTTTTAAACGTATAATTCTGTTGCTATTTTTTGGTTGCATCAGGGAAGTAAACAAAGTCCAACGTGTTTTTGCTTTGCTAGCAATTTAGCTAAATTCTATTGCATACTTCTCCAACAAACGCCTACAAACACCAACAAACTTCTATGTTCATAGACAAACAGTTGTTCATGCTATAAATGAAATGATACCTGTACAAAAATGCGACTACTCAGTCATGTGTTCGGCTACAGTAAAGTTTTAATCAGGATAAAACCGTAAATTGAAAGCTAACAAACAGCAGTGACAGAATATCTAAACACTTTGATGAAATACCATTCATAAACTTCCTTTAAAAGCCATGATTGCAGAGGTTCTGCTTGACCCTCTTCATCTGGGTCTGATTCGGGCTCAATTTGATACAGTAATATAGACGCCATTATTTATATTTCCACTGAAGCACATGTAACAACTTATGGTTAGGGGCGTGGCGTTTCCGGATGCTTCAGCGAATCACAATACACTGGGCCAGCTACCAACCTGCCAACCAATCTGAGCACATTGCGTATTTTGTAGGGAGTGGCTTCATAGAACCAGGAAGTCAAACGAGCCGTTCAAATGACAATGGAAAAATACGGCTTTTTTAAAAAAAACAAAGCATTAAGACATGTTAAACTGCGCCCCAAAAACACAATCAAGCCTAGAAAAAAAAAAAAAAAAAAAAAAACACTGAACCACCCTTTTAAATAACAAAAAAAATAAAATAAATACTGCGCCATTGCTCAGTTTTTAGTTGCCTCAAAATAGCAACACGCCAACAAGGCAAGGCAAAGCAATTTTATTTGTATAGCACATTTCATACACAATGGTAATTCAAAGTGCTTTACATAAAGAAGAACCAAATACATAATAATAATGGAACACATAAGAAATAGATATAACAGTAAAAACAGAGAATTTCACTATCTAGAAACAATGCACTTGAACACACCTTGTTTTCAGACCAGCACACCTATGGGCGAACAGATGGACATGAGTGCTTTTGCTATTTAAACAACATGAGTGCTGGACATGAAAATTATCACTTGGGCTGAAACTAGCAAAAAACACTTGTGTCACGCCTGGTGTCGCATTGCGCCGGTGTATGATAGTGCCCTTCATGTGGTTCATGGCAAAAAATCAAGTGTTATCCAGAATCATATAAAATATATTGTATTTTTTTTGTGTGTGTGTGTGTTTGTATAAAAGTTTGTGTGTGACCTCTTTTGATAGTGCAGGGCCACAGTGTGATAGAATATGGTGTGTGTTGAGTAAAGTGAATAGTGCGAGACTCCCTGAGGGAGAACAGAGCTCCACACAATATCACACTGAGTGCAGATGAATGCTGTAAGAGTGGCACCGCTCCGTTATATGGGACTTGTGGCCTGACCTGTGTGTGATGGAACGAGAGAGGACGGATGGAAGAATGTAGGAGCGCCAGCGAGAACATGATCGCTTATAATGGGAAATGAGGAACTGGGGAGTCCCAGAACCAGAGATGGAGGGAATGGGAATGAAAACATCAACGCAGCGACCTCACCGCAGCCGTCCTCCATCTCGGGTGCCGGAGGCTGAGCGGCTGGCTTATGGAGAGATGGGTGATTTACACATGCTGCTCTTTGCAATGCACCATGGGTACAATGCTGGAATGGGAATTGTACTGAATTAAATGGATCTGATTAATTTATTTCAATGATAAATAAATGTATTTGGTAACACTTTAGAATGGGGAACAATTCTCACTATTAACTAGTTTCTTATTAGCTTGCATATTGGCTGTTTACTAGTACTTATAAAGCACAAATTAATGCCTTATTCTCAGTGTTGGGTTAACACATTACAAGTAACGCGAGTTACGTAATCAGATTACTTTTTTCAAGTAACTATAAAGTAACGCATACTTTTAAATTTACAACAAAATATTTGAATTACCATTTCAAATAAGTAAAGCAAGTTACTTTGTTTTCCCATTTATTGACCAACACATTGAGAGAAATCAGGGTTGCAGAGGCGTTGTGCAGTGTTGCCAAGTCTGTGGTTTTCCCGCGGAACTGGTCTACTTTAACGCTGGTTAAAGCAATCCCAAATAACATGATATTTATCCCATGGAATGCAAATTTTACCAGGGGAATGTTTTTAAAGTTGGGACAGGTAGCAATAAGAATAGCGGAAAAGGAATGTATATATAAGGAACAGCTGGATAGGGTATAAAAAAGAGCCTCTCAGAGTGGCAGTGTCTCTCAGAAGTCAAGATGGGCAGAAGATCACCAATTCCCCCAATGCTGCGGAGAAAACTTGCAAAAAGTTTGAAGTTATCATCATCTACAGTGCATAATATCATCCAAAGATTCAGAGAATCTGGAATAATATCTGTGCGTAAGGGTCAAGACCGGAAAACCATACTGGAAGCCCGTGATCTTCGGGCCCTTAGACGGCACTGCATCACATACAGGAATGCTACTGTAATGGAAATCACAACATCCAGCGTGCCATTCGCCGTTGCCGGCTAAAACTCTATAGGTCAAAAAAGAAGCCATATCTAAACATGATCCAGATGCGCAGGCGTTTTGTCTGGGCCAAGGCTCATTTAAAATGGACTGTGGCAAAGTGGAAAACTGTTTTGTGGTCAGACAAATCAAAATTTGAAGTTCTTTTTGGAAAACTGGGACGCCATGTCATCCAGACTAAAGAGGACAAGGACAACCCAAGTTGTTATCAGCGCTCCGTTCAGAAGCCTGCATCTCTGATGGTATGGGGTTGTATGAGTGTGTGTGGCATGGGCAGCTTACACATCTGGAAAGGCACCATCAATGCTGAAAGGTATATCCAAGTTCTAGAACAACATGTGCTCCCATCCAGACGTCGTCTCTTTCAGGGAAGACCTTACATTTTCCAACATGACAATGCCAGACCACATACTGCATCAATTACAACATCATGGCTGCATAGAAGAAGGATCCGGGTACTGAAATGGCCAGCCTGCAGTCCAGATCTTTCACCCATAGAAAACATTTGGCTCATCATAAAGAGGAAGATGCGACAAAGAAGACCTAAGACAGTTGAGCAACTAGAAGCCTGTATTAGACAAGAATGGGACAACATTCCTATTCCTAAACTTGAGCAACTTGTCTCCTCAGTTGCCAGACGTTTGCAGACTGTTATAAAAAGAAGAGGGGATGCCACACAGTGGTAAACATGGCCTTGTCCCAACTTTTTTGAGATGTGTTGATGCCATGAAATTTAAAATCAACTTTTTTTTCCCTTAAAATGATACATTTTCTCAGTTCAAACATTTGATATGTCATTTATGTTGTATTCTGAATAAAATATTGAAATTTGAAACTTCCACATCATTGCATTCTGTTTTTATTCACAATTTGTAACTTTTTGGAATTGGGTTTGTACATACGTTAAATATAAGTAAATATATACTTTTTAAAGATTTTGCAGGAAGTGCAGGGAACTCGTTCACAGCATTTTATTATGGCAATCCATTCACATCGAATGCACATGCAAGAATCACTTTTTGGTGTGTATGAAACAGGTTCTCAGTTCACAACCAGAGTGTAAGGGTAGAAAAGAATCCAATCTCAGGCATTCACAATTAGATAATCTTGTTAAATTGGAAATTGCATTTTGCAGAGCATCATATTTTGTACAATTATTGATTAAAGGCTCATATAACATATCAGAGAGTAGTGTTGTGGTAGTCGATACTATTAGCAAATAGTGAAATTTCACCATTCCCAATGCGCCACACAGGTGGTCAATGCAATCAGCACTTTTTTTTTTTCGTTAGATTTTGTTTTTTACATTTCAGTATTGACATGAAGTACATTTGACTTCCCTAGTACAGATAAATATTAATTTTAAGCTTTTATGCTACATTTGATACGTTCAGTGTTTGCCAGTAATCAATAACGCTCACTAGCTCTATAAATCTATCCATAAATCTCACAAGTTAGCAATCTGATTGGTTATAATGGATATGAGATGAATTATGACAGCTGTTATGAGGGCCACAATGTCGCCAGCATGTAATTTAATCCTTTTCCCACATCTTGACCCATTAAGCTTTGACTGACTGCACTGTGAGGATTGACCACGCTGCCTTAAAAACAACTCCTCTGGAATAATCAGTCGATTAAACTGTCAAGCCATCATATAGCCCTAGCATTTCCGGCCAGGCAGATGGTTCAGTGCAATACTCTTCCCATTTTATTGTTCTTCCAGAATCAATAAATAGATGCGTGCTACTAGCCATCGCTGGGTGACAAATGGAGTTTACCTGCTTCTCCTTTACATGGTGCAAAATCAATAATGCTGTTCAAGGCACTACCTACATCAACAGAGGTAATAAACTAGAAATGCTAGAGGTGTGTCTCAAAGCTATATGAGGCATAGAGCCATTGTGACACTGATATGAGTTTGTTTATCATGCTTAGAAACATTTAATATTATTAACATCCGCTGTGTAATGTCTGTAAGCAAGCAATTTGATTTTCAGCGAGGGAGATGTACCTGCAACCTGTTATAATTGCATGATATAAATCATAAACCTCAGGGACTTCATCAGCAGCATTGATGCTACACCATCATCTTGTGTACTGTGAAAGAAAATAATGACAGGTTCTGATGGAAGGAAATATATCTCAACTGCCTATTACTCATATCTGAAATGCAGCTGTGATTTCAGGTTGCTGCTTGGGACAACAACCATGTTTGCCAATTTATTTATTTATTTAGCCATGAAAATGGCAGATGATTGCCTCAGGAGACAGGAGAGTGCTATAATAATTGTGGCGTTTCACTCTTTTATCTCCTTTAATAATTTAGCCTACACTTGGTGCATGAAATCACATATTTAGAGTGTAATACTCATTAATGCGAGTGTTCTTCAGCACTCTGTTTGAGTTCCTCCCACTTATTCATTTGTATATATATAAGTATACTAAATTAAATTACATTAAAATTACAGTTAAAATAATCGCTATTAATTTGGTATCATGTATTTTCGGAGAAAAGCCCCACAATATAAATCACTGAATAGTCATATATATATATATATATATATATATATATATATATATATATATATATATATATATACACACACATTACAATAGGCTAATACATACAGTGTGTATGACCAAATTTAAAAGGGTTGAATAAAATAAGGAAACTTCAGATCTAACTGCTTCTTGAGGGCAAGTGGGAGAAAAAGTATAAGCTTTTCAGTTAATAGCTCATCAGTTAGCGCTGCAGATATTACGAAGTTGACGTGAAGGTCGTGCATGCAGTGTATCACTGAGTGATTCAATTTTGATTAGACAGTTACATAAATCCAATTAGGAAATTGCACCCATCTGCTACCTCATCTGAAGACTAATAATTAAATAAGACTGTGATAAAGAGTTTTAGTGTCTTCTGCATTTCGGCAGCCATGAACGGCTTTAGGGTTCAGCCTCTAGAGAGAGAACTGCTCTCTTCATAACCATAGATGGATGGATGGATGGATGGATGGATGTCAAACTGTAGGATGGACTCACTGGACTCACATGAAGTGCTTTAATGGCCTCTGGGTTCACTTTCATATGATTTGATGTTAAACTGGGTGACAATTCATTAGGTGATCCCGAAGCATTTCAGCATGAGCTGCAATCACGGCCCTTGGAGAAAGGGACGACCCCTAAATGAAAAAGCACAAAGGTATCAAAAATGAGAAAAAGATGGAAAAAAAGAAAGGATGGTGAAAAAAAAACGAACCGAAGGGTCATAATAATATTAAAAAGGGGAACTTATTATAATATTACCACCCCTTAAGGCCCTTTCACACTGAACACGAAATTCGGCAATTTTTTGCCGCAATAACGCTCCTGAATTGAAACAATAAATCCCAATGTAGCCTTACACACCGGGCGCAAACATTCGTGGTGCGAAAAAGAATTTTTTTTTCGACCTGTGTGTTGATTTTTTTCCCCCGTTGCTCCGCGATGAAACGATCAGTCCAAATCGCTTTGAGCTATAGATTTCATGCCCAGAGCAGCTGCTGTTGCACAGAAGGTCGAGAGTGGTGGCGCTGTTTCGAAAACTAGTGTAAACAAACACCGAAGAAGAGTATCCAGGAGGAGATTATTATTATCTGAGAACAGATTTATTCTCACATGTTCTTTATACAGAATATCATTTTCTATTCATTTTCCGCTTATTAATGTGATCACTGTCCATTTTCTTCCATGTGCGCGAGTGTTATGATTATGAGATGAATAATAAAGGATGTTTATGACAAATGATAAGCAGATTTAGCATTCAATCCATTATAAAGAATGTATGTATGCCCATTACTGAATCAAAACCCACTTTAGATCATAATCAGAGGTTATTACGATAACTCAATGATGGTTTAAAGTGCGTTTTGAGCAAAGACATTAATAATATACATTTTCAAATGTAGCTTGATGCTAATTGTACCTCTAATTATATTTTAAGCATTGTAAGCATTAGATAGTTTGTGTTTCTAATGTAGTACCAAACTTTATTTATCTTAATTTAACACTGTATATTATGCAGCAGAAGATTTTAAAGCCATATACGAGATACATGAGGATAAATACATTGTTGGTCGGCGCCACCTAGCGTGCAGGCATGAAGATGATCAGACGTTTTGCGTTCGGTGTGAAAGGTCCGTTCTTCCGCAATTCGTCTAGCTTTTTCGCGTCGTGTTCAATGTGAAAGGGCCTTTAATCTGCACGTTTCCACCAACGGTGCCGCCATTTTGTTTTCACAAAAGAAAATGGTGTACCAGTTCTAAAGCCATGGCAAAAGTTTGAGCACAACATGCTAATTATTCTGTCATTGTCTGCACAGACGAGCACAGAACACCTTTTGGAGTCTTGTTAGCTTGGATAGCCTGCAAGTTGACCCTGGCAAGCTCAATTACTAAAAAAGTACTATTTCTATCCAAGCCCTATTTTGGAAAAATTTTGATAGAAATCATGTCGACGGTTTGAACAATGTAAGGCTGAACACCGTTACTGACAATCCTCATTTTGGCTGCGTGAGATTCTCCAGCTTTGTTGTTGTTGAGCAACCGAAGCTCAAGCTGTTAAAGCTCCGCCCTCTTCTGGAAAGTGGGCAGAGATCAGCAGCTCATTTGCATTTAAAGGGACACACACAAAAACGACGTGTTTTTGCTCAAACCTGAATAGGGGCAAATTTGACAAGCTATAATAAATGATGTGTGGGGTATTTTGAGCTGAAACTTCACAGACACATTCTGGGGACACCAGAGACTTATATTACATCTTGTGAAAAGAGGCATTATAGGTCCCCTTTAATGAAATAGACAGCATTTGAATCCTTAAATATGATTTTAAATGCAAATAAAAATAAAAATCTCAATCTACATGACATTTATTTAAGCAAGCATTTCAAATAAATAAATAAGTTAGCAAGCTTGCTAGTTTTTATATATATGATCAAAAATAGATCCAAATGTAGAATCAGAATGATTCTACATTTGTTACTGTGACTAGGTACTTGTTGGGGACACTGTAGTTCCAAAAAAAAATAAATGTGGTTTTACATCACTTGACTCAGCAGCATTGCGGTGTATTGTTAGTATATTCTGGCACTGATTTTGATGGCATGGCAGGACCCAGTCACACCTCAGTGGCCCCTGGCTCTCAGTCCCCGGCCCCACCCTCTCCCACAGCTCTGTTTCTGGCACCCTTAAGTGAGCACTCATTCTCACTGCTGCATGCAATTTCACGGTGTCAATCCCTCTCCCAAATAAACTCGCTGCAAGAAATATTTAGCTCTTTAACTCAATGCATTATGAAAACAGAGCAAAGACAGGAAATGAAATGGAAAGCATTGGTAAGGTTTTGAGCTTAAATGTTGTTACATGTGTAAGTGTGCAGTGAACTGTGCAGAAAGCTCACATATAAAGCATAAGACATGCAATATTTTTAATCTGTGTGACAGTTTCACTCTGATTCAACACTATAAGATACTGTGACATCAAAATAAATATAAGTCTTATTTACTGGTAGCAAAAAAATACACCTGATCCCCCTCAATTTACATTGTATGCCGCTTGGAACCATGGAAATATCACATCAAATGCAAATGTGTCTTGTACCGTGTGAGCTTACCGCATGTAATATTCGGTGATACTGCCGATAGAATATTGCATGTCATCTCAAGGAATGTGACATGCTCAAAGACCCGGAACCATATGTTGATATTCCAAACATATTCTGTAGCTCTGTTACTCCTCTAAGAATATGCAAAGGGGGTCTTCCGCCTGCATAACATGCAAAGCAGAGTCCCGGGAGATGCTCTGGGAGGAGGACTGCTGATGCGTGGCTTTTAATACTGAGCGCAAATTATAGAGACCTGCAACACAACCTCAGCGGCTTTTAACAGCGGTTTAGATGCAGATGTTCAAAGCACCCCTCAGATGTGTTTGAACTGCCTAGCCTAATAGAAATATATGATTCTGTCAGCTGCTCTTGGAACTTGATTGGACAGGTGACAGCTTTCCACCTAACCAATCAGTGTGAGTGGTTTGGTTGTCAAGGTTGGTTTTTCACCTGAGAATCGAGTCGTTTTAGAGTAGTAAGGTTTTGAATGAGATCCAGAAGTACACACTCTAAAAAAAAATGCTGGGTTAAAAACAATCCAAGTTGGGTTGAAAATGGACAAAGCTAGTAATTGGGTTGTTTTAACCCGGTGGTTGGGTTAAATGTTTGCCCAACATGCTGGGTTTATTTATTTAACTCAACTATTGATTAAAAATTGCTATATGGCTGGCTTAAAATGAACCCAAAATAGGTTGGAAATTAAAAATAAGACACATAATTACTAGAGGCAACAATAATAATCAAAAAGTGAACATAAAGTCCTTCGCATGGGGATAATGATATTTGGGGGACCAGAAATGCCCCTGGCCTAACAGGGAATGATTTTTAATGAAAACCAATGTAAATTTTGGTCTGTTCTTCAAACAAAACTACAAGATATACGATTAATGGAATATGGCCCATGTGTCTTAAGTTTCCGAACAATGACAGGCATTGTTCTCAATATTAGGGAAATAAAAGCACATAAAAGAGCGGCGTGAACATTCTTTAAAATGTCTTATTTTGTCTTCCACGGAATAAAGGAAGTCATATAGGTTTGGAACAACATGAGGATTAGTAAATTTTTCACTGAACTATTCTTTAAACAACACATTGAGCCACTCAAATATGGACTCATAACCTGTATCTATACTCAAGGACACAGGTCTCCCTCAGCTATGATTTGTCCTCTTGCGGATTCCATCAAAACCTGATTGACGGCGTCGACAGAAAGCTGCTCACATGCCTGTGAAATGTAATTACGGGGCCCCGGAGCCCATGGGGAGGCGATAGACGTGTTTTTTCAGCACCTAGCAGACACGTTGTCTTCATCGTTGGTGTTTAAATGAGGAGGTGTGAGGAGCGTCCCTGTCACTCAAGAGTTTCTCCATTACGTCCAATCTACGGCCGGCCAGGGGCTGTGAAGGAGAGGAAGAGCAGAGGAGGATTTGCTAGGAAAGACGGCTGAGTGGTGGTTTTTCCGGTTCCATTTCACCACGGGATTTTAGGGGGATTAAAGGGTTGGGTGAATTGGGATGGGAAGTGATGCGCTCTGGGCTGCAGATGAGGATGGTGACCATAGCATCGCCCAGGAGAGGTTAAGGAGCAGGAATGGCTGGATTGAGCGGAAGTTTTCTACCATCACTGCTGAGCTGGACTTTGTCCAGTCAAAAAAATCACAAGAGGCTTAACGGAGGCTAGCTGAGCAATATCCAGCATCCCGCCGCTGCTGACTGCAGTATCCATCAGCACGAGAGAGAGAGATTATGGAGATGGATTTTACTAGACTGAGCGCTATCAAAATTATAATTTAGGGAGAGGTTTTCACATAAACCTCAGAGAGGCATATAAAAATTCATTTCTGTAAAAAAAAAAAAAAAATTGATTCCTGGAGCTAGGAACAAAATAAAACTAATCATCAAGAGCCTTGCGTTGAAAAAGAAATCATTTTCAATAAGCAGTTATTTTCATCATCATACATCTTCTCAGATAAATAACCATCTTCACGACATTTGTTCTCTGTCTGAAAATGGCTGGTTATTTCCAGCCTTGTATTTTTAGCAGAGCTGCAGAGATGAGCTCAAGTTTATCCCCACAATTTCTGATGTGGAAGGAAAATTCCTCTAGAGTTCTTCCAGAGGGATCAACATACGCAGACACCTGCTCAGATGCTGTTCCAGTCCCACAATATGGGGATAAAATAAGAAATTGTCATGTATTAAACAAAGAAATTCCTCCTCGTCCCTTTCATAGTGAGGGCTCAAGCTAGGACAATGCCGCCCTGAGGCACACACAACTGTTTGACATCACATCCTGGATAGCTGCTTCCAAAATTAACATCTCTCACCAACCAGGTGGCTATTCAACTTTACCCTATACAGCCATATTTGCAATATATTTGAAAACATGCTTGGAGACCTGGAGTCTCGCATGATTGATCTACAGGACCTAAAGGAATGTTCTATGTTTAAAACAAGTTAAGCTGTCAAGCACATGCACAGCATTCCTATAGACCGTATGCATCAGAGAAAAAAGAATCCTGCCATCTTTAAAATGATGTGTCTGAACTTCCGTTTTTGTGGTAGCTCTTTATATTTCTATGGCATCACTGTCTAAAGGTAAAATTGTGGATTTACTTATCGTAGAATTATCATAAGCATTGTAATGTTTGAAGCGGATGTCATAACAAATGTCAGTAGACTGGGAAATGTTTTAAATGAGCGGTTCATTCATAAATCTGTAAGATCTTACCTTCATGCTGTGGAAATACAAATCGGAAGACTGGCATGCACATGATGTCACTGTCAGCCGAGTGACTGTGGTTACACCCACTGAGTGGCAAAAAGACTGATTGGCAGCATTGGCTTTCAGTGTGAATGCTGTGAAAAACACACAAAACACATTAAAAATGGGAAAGAGCTTTTCGACTGACTACAAACAGATTTGATAAGAAATCTGAGGTATATTTTTACAGACTAGTGAAAGCTAAAGAAAAGAGAAGCAAATGGATCACTGCAATTCACAGAAACAACTGGAATCCAGCAAAGACTTTATATATAGAAAGATGGTGCACTCGTATTATTATGAATGGGAGTAAGTGCAACACGCAATGTCCCCAACTAGCACTGCAGTCCCATTTAGACATTGTTAGCAATCGCCTTTTTCAAGACACATAAAATCTTGTATGACTGTATGACTGATGTATTTTTTGCTTTAGAATATAATGGTAAAATATCTTGATCTTCTGAAACCAAAAACTGGCACTTAACCAAAAATCCATTCAAAAAACCCACTGTTTTCCATTGAGCTCAAACCTAAAAACATAGTGCTCACAACACGTAGGTCATGGGTTTGATTCCCAGGGAATGCATGAACTGACAAAATGCATAGCTATGGTTAATAGTACCTGTTAAATTGAATATTTCAAGTACCTAAAATAATTTCAGCTTGTCTATCAGTTTGTAGAAACAAACAAACAAACAAACAAACAGTGTATTTAAAATGAGAGCCTATGGGGCAAGATATTCCAAAGGGTTTTAAAGCAGAAATTTGTTTGTGTGCCATAGAAATGTTGTCCTTGTCAAATTTACGCACATATGTGCCATCTTGAGCTCATATGTTCATGCGCTGTATGGAAACTGGCGCGATGCTGGTTGTGTATGACTCAAGCATTCAATATTTATTTTACACCTCATCATCTGTGAATTACTCATTCAGATATTTAATCTGAATTTCTGAATTAATTACCAATGTAAAGCTCTTTAGCAGCACTAAGAACTGACTATTCAGCATTAAAACATGGTTTCATCAACTGGATTTTAAAAGGAACTTCAAGAGAATCTATATAAAGGCATTCATATATGCTACAATTATGATCAGTGTCATCAGGAATCCAATGACAACATTTCAGTTTATAAAATGTGTGGGTGGATGAATAGAAGAGTTAGAGACTCAATCAAGCACTGTGATGAGAAAACTCAGGGTTGAGATACTAGATCTGCAGTTTAATTGGATAATGTTCTCTCTCACGCACACACACAAACTAAATCTACACTAAGCAACACAAACATTTTTTGTTATAGAATGGTTAAGGCCTTAGAAAAAAATGTGACTTTTTCATTCTCTGTTGGCAGGCCTTGTAATTCCTCCACAGCACACTCTGTCCTTGAGTTAGAAAGCACACGCCTGCAGAATTGCTTCATGGTTGGTGACTCCATCTCAGTGAATGGACACTGAAAATGTGTGTGTGCCTGTGTGTGGATCAGATTCTTTTCGAATTCAGTTTTGCAGACTGTATGTATAGTGAGACAAACCTGCCTGGCAGGTTTCTGTCATTGTATTTTAGAATAATTCTTTCCTGTGTATCAATGTGTAAGCATAGAAGTAGTCAGGGGTCTGACATATGTTATTGCTGCTAAGGGTTGCTGAGCTGTACACTGTGCTGGTAACCCAAGCGTATCTTATCTGTCTCTGCAGGTGAGAGGTTCTAAAGTTGTCTGAAAAATAGGTAGTGTGAAACGATGCACAATACTACAGCAAACTTTTATACAGTGCCACCATTGGGGTAATGTGTTATGTAAAGCAATTATTATTATCAATATTATTTATTTATTTATTAATAAAGTAAAATGCCATGTTAAAATGTTCTCATGCTCATGGAAATGTCCATATTTTTGAGTGATATCTAGGCTAAGTATATATTATATATATATACAATAAGTTCTAAAGTATTTGAGTAAAGTAAAAAGTTCTAAAGAAATGACAATGATTTCTTGACTAATTTCTTAATGACTAATTTATTTCTTTTTTACCTTACCTATCACATATGGCAACTGCTTTTATCCCAAAAAAACTCCAGAAAATGTCATGGAAATTCATTGGTCAGAAAGTACGGAAATGACACAAGCTGGACTTGAACTCGGATGGCCCATGACTAGGCCACCTGAACTTTTTAGCATTCATTACTTTTCTATGTATACATTTTATAAATGCAAATGCTAAAAAAATCCCCTCCCATCTCCATAACACAATCACATAGGCTAATGCAGGGCACTTGACACAGTGTCTGCAAGTTTGAACACACATCTGCTTTGTCCTTTGTTTCACCTGGTTTCAATAATCGGTATATATATCTTTGTACTTCTCTCTGACAGACTCTCACTTCAACCATAAAAAGAGGATCATAAAAGTTTAGCTTTTTTGCTGTGGTTCGTCACAACTCTGATAGCTGTTATCAGATGTTTGGAGCACTGATGGTCGTGAACTATCAATGTTTTTCTTAGTTTTAAAACTTAAAGGAAGCAGCACTTATTTTTCAAGGGGATTGTGAAAATTTTGTGTGTATTTGACTGTTTAAGAGCAATAAGCCACAAAAAAGAACTTAGATGATCAACACCTTTGATGAAACGGCACCAGCTCCTGCGAGGACTTGAGATGACGCAATATCTGGATCAACATGCACATTCCCAAATTTCTATATACCCTAATTATTCTTAATATGTAATTCATTATTTCCAGGAGCTCATTGCTTCTACCTTCAATTAAACTGCTAACAGTGATTGTAAATTAAATTGCCTAAATTATTACATTATTAGCTAACTACATTCTCTAGATTGTAATGTTGGCATGCATTCTCTGTAAAGCTGCTTTGAAATGATATGTATCATGAAAAGCGCTATACAAATAAATGTGAATTGAAAAAAATAATAATTTGGTACTCGCAAGCTGTTTGAGAGGCGGCTTTATGTGCGCGCCTCTTATATAGATCAGTGGTGTGTGTGCGAAAAATGAGTAATTGAGTAAAAATATGTGCAATACAAACAATATTTAACTGGAGCAAATGAGAAGAGTGAGTGAGTGAAGGCGGGTGTGTGTCAATTCACCGTTTGAGACAGAATGTCAAGCTGGTATCTGTGCATTGGTACTGCAGAAAAGGAATATTGGAACCGTTTATAAAATTTCAGTATTGATACATATCGAAATGTCAATATTTTTGACAACACTACTTCACACTTCCATTTTCAGGCTTCAATTAGGTTCAGAAAACAGCTTTTACACCTTCCAAAGGTACCACTATCTGACATCAGTCCACAGCAAAAGCTCTATTGCAGAAACACCATAAGTGTACCAATTTATGTCCAATTTACCTTGAATCTTGGTTGCTTCCATTGCAAACAGTTTTTCCGCTTTGGGAAGAGTGAAATAGGATGTTTTTGGACAGAATTCAATCCATCTGGTCAATCTTGGAGAAAGAACAAAACGCATGAAGTCATTTTGTGGAGGTTGAGACACGCGGTGAGTAAAAGAAATGCCTTGATCGTCACCTTCGACTCCTTTCTGGCCCAGAATGAAAAAAGACTCTTTCTTCACAGAAATAAAATGGCAGCGGCTCCTATGATACATCAAGCCCGTGACCCACGACCCCTCGTATAGGTCATGTGTAAAGCTCTCTGGACGACCCTTTGAAAAGCAGGATTGCTGTGTCCATCTATCTCAGAACATGAAAGGCACACGCAGGGGTTCTGCAGGTGCAGATGTGTCATGCGCTCAAGGTATTTATGGCTTCAGGAACGCCTTACGATCACTGTGGCGTATCAGGAAGGAAAGGCACCGTGAATCATTCTTTCTGGGGTATTCAGAGATGTTTCAGGGTGGTGAATCTTAAGGATGGCAAGGAGCACCAGTTGTGCTCTTGAGTAAGGCACTTAACTCCTTGTCCTTGTAATAAAGGTGCGGTCACATTTACCATTGCTGAAATTTTGTTGGTGAAATCCAGTTATTTCAATAGGAATATGTGCAATTGGGAGTTTCACAGAGAGTGGGAAATTTCCCCATGCAGTTTTTGCTTGTTTTGAAGTTGATCAGGCAAATTCACCATGTTGAAAAAACGAAAGCTGATTGGTTTGAAAGTGACTTCTCTCTGAGCCAAAGTTGCTTTGAATAAAAGCAGGATTCCCAGTTCTTTTTCCCAGGCTTTTCCGTTGACTTTTCCAGACATTCATGATAGTTGGATATGGATTTTTCTAATTAGAATTCTCATTAGAGTGTTAGTAGAGTATTAGTAGACTGGTAGGGTTAAGGTTGGAATAAACTCGTGTTTGATTGCTGATTGTGTAAAAAGTTCATTCTTACATTACTGAGATCAATCCATTGAAATGTAGGGTTCAAAATGACATCTAAAAGTCCAAAAGGCTTTTTACGATGTGATGATGGTGTGCTGGTGCACCAACAAGCCTTAAAGGGTTAGTTCACCAAAAAATGAAAATTTTGTCATATATTACTTACCTTCATGTCGTTCCACACCTGTAAGTCCTTCGTTAATCTTCGGAACACAAATTAAGATATTTATCACAAATTTATATGTGGAGGCCTCCATAGGGAGCAATGGACACTTCCTCTCTCAAGATCCATAAAGGTATTAAAAACATATTTAAATCAGTTCATGTGAATACAGTGGTTTATTATTATTATTATAAAGTGACAAGAATATTTTTGGAGCGCCAAAAAAACAAAATAACAACTTATTTAGTGATGGCCAATTTCAAAGCATTGCTTCAGGAAGCTTTTGAGTACAATGAATCAGTGTGTCGAATCATGATTCAGATTGTGTGTCAAAATGCCAACGGCTGAAATCACGTGACTTTGGCGCGAACAGCAGATTCGATACACTGATTCATTTATGATCCGATGCTTCCTGAAGCAGTGTTTTGAAATCGGCCATCAATAAATAAGTCGTTATTTTGTTTTTTTGGCGCACCAAAATATTCTTGTCGCTTTATAATATTAATATTGAACCACTGTACTCACATGAACCAATTTAAATATGTTTTAAGTACCTTTATGGATCTTGAGAGAGGAAATGTCATTGCTCCCTATGGAGGCCTCATGGAGCCATCTAATTTAATCAAAAATATCTTAATTTGCGTTCCGAAGATTAACAAAGGTCTTACGGGTGTGGAACGGCATGAGGGTAAGTAATACATGACAGAATTTTCATTTTTGGGTGAACTAATCCTTTAACCAGTTTAACCAGCAAGATATCCTTGATTAACAAGCTGCACCAAATGGATGACCACACGATGGATGACCAAGTTCACCAAGGCTGCATCTGAAATCACAAACTTCCCTAAAGTCTGCCAGGCAGCCTGAGAGTGCGAGCAGCTACCGTCGGATCATCTGGCTGGAATGAGAGGTAGAGTTGTGTGTCATCAGCATAGCAATGATAGAAAAAAACATGTTTCTGATTGACAGATCCGGATGACATGTAAATAGAGAAGAGAAGTGGTCCAAGCACTGAGCCCTGAGGCACCCCACTAGCTAGATGTTGCGACTTAGACACCACCTTATCCACTGAACGCAGGTGAAAAACAGTATGTGGCAAAAGTATGTCCAAATTCATAGTACTCATAAAAGAATAGGCAAAACCATCTACTTCCAGCCATATTCTGAAGTGTGCATGAACACTTTACCTTTAGCATAACCTGATATTGCTGAGTTCAACATGTTCCTAGGTCAACATTTTTGTTGATCCTGGAACAACATTCAAATTAACCAATCAGATTTGAGGGACAAGTTTACAGATTTATTTATTTATTTATTATTAAGTTTAGGCTTAAAATCATGAATTCATGCTTCTACATCAGTGTTATTCATCTATCATTTCCCTCTGATTTTTGGGATAACTTATGGGTAGGGTTAGGTTTAGGGGTAGGAATAGGGTTAAGACTAAATTTTCAGACTAGAATGTTGTTCCAGGATCAACAAAATATGTTTGACAATATCAGGACGTGCAACACTTTACTATCCCATGACGCCACGGGAGAGGATTTGTGAATGGGAGTGAGGTGATGCTGATAGGTCACATGACAGTGACAACATGGTGAACAAATTCAGACTATATGTAACATCCTTTTTCAGCAGTCACAAACTACTTGTTTAAAATAAGCACCCATACTCAAAAGAGTATGTGATTTCAGACACAACACAAGTTTTACTGGCCAACTAAGTTATCAGGAAGTTCATACTGGTCTGGGAAGGAAGAAACAAATAATTCCTCATCCTCCTTAACTATTTTAAATGTCACAGATATCCTACCAAGAAACAACAGCCATATTTATAACTTTACTCTTCTTTCTCTCTTTATTTTTATCCACCCCATACCCGTACCCTCCTTTCGATGCATCTGCCTCTCCTGATAAGGCCGGCAGACGTCACCTTTACAGCATTATTAAAACGTTTCTCCCAGGCAGGATTGAAATGATTATCTCCTTAGGCTGACGGGAGAAAGTTAGCAGATAGCCCAGCTCCATCCCAGACCTATCTGGACCTTCCCTTTGAAGCCAGGGACAGACTGGCTGGGTGGTTGAAGATTACGGCACTCGCTTAAACCTGCTACAATGGGGGGAGTAAATAGGGTGGGGAGGGAGGAAGGGAGGGAGGGAGGAGAAGTGTGGGAGGTGGTGGGAAGAGGCGGCAGACGATAACAGGTCTGTCTGCTCCTCCTCTGTCTCTCTTTCTGGGATGGCAGTGTGCTGACTAGGTGCCAGGGACTTACTGTCAAGGAGAAAAAGGGCAGGATCAGTTGCAGGCAGACAGTAGGAGAGAGAGGAGAGCAGCTCAGCCACTTTTCCAGAGTCTAAGCCTCTCTTTCTCAATCCCTTCGGCACTCCGGGTTTCTTATCACGCACATTATGTATGCACAGCATGTGTCGTGTTGTGCTTTGAAATGAACTGCAACCTGTCTCACCTTATTTGTTTTTTGAATATTCTTGAGAATTTTATTCATGAGGAGGATGGGACTGTCTTTTGGGTGTAAAACTATTGAATTAAGCAGGCAGAAACTGGCCTGTTGTCCATGTTTAATTTAGTTCATCTCAAATCATTTATTAGACATATTGAGTGTTATGCTCTGAATATTTTAAAAGCAATTATGATTTTAACTGTCGAATGGCCTGGCAAATAAACTTTTAATTCTTGTCTGGGGAAAATTATTTATTGTCCTCTGAGTTTCTGTTTTTAATTGAATTCTTTTTCTCTACAATAGTAATTACGCTCTTATTCAAATTAGTCGGTACCTCTAATAAGGTTGTTGACCTTAAAGTCTGCATGAACAATGAAGCAAGTCGGGCTAACAACCGAATAATTACAAGAGTAGTGCCATGAAGATCCATTAAAATAAATACTTTCCAGTGCATTGCAAAGTGGGGTAGTAGTCTGTCGGGATATGAAAATGTTAAAAAGGGTTCCACATCACTTTCTTTAATATTCAGTGTTCAAAATGTAGTCAAAGAAACACTTTGTGTTGTATCGTGTTGCAATCATTTCAACACAGGGAACCATGTCCGTTAGGCGAAGTGCAACCAGCAATGTACAAGAGGCTGAATGTGATTCAAGGCCCCAATATACTCATTAGACATAAAAAGAAGTTGGAAATACCTTTGCAGTAATATACTGTTAAAGGACATCCAGATGCTGCCCATGCTGTTGAGAGATATGTACAGTGGCAAGAAAAAGTATGTGAACCACTTGCAGAATCTGTGAAAATGTGAATAATTTTAATAAAATAAGAGAGATCATACAAAATGCATGTTATTTTTTTTTTTATTTAGTACTGTCCTGAGTAAGATATTTTACATAAAAGATGTTTGCATTTAGTTCACAAGACAAAAAAAATAAAAAATAGCGGAATTTATTAAAATGGCCCCATTCAAGAGTTTGCGAACCATTGATTCTCAATACTGTGTGTGGTTACCTGATGATCCACGACTGTTTTTTTGTTTTGTGATGGTTGTTCATGAGTCTCTTGTTTGTTCTGAGCAGTTAAACTGAGCTCTGTTCTTCAGAAATTTCAGTTTTCAAGCATTTATTGCATATTTGAACCCTTTCCAGCAGTGACTGTATGATTTTGAGATCCGTCTTTTCACAATGAGGACGATTGAGGGACTCAAACTCAACTATTAAAAAAGGTTCAAACATTCACTGATGCTCCAGAAGGAAACACATTGCATTAAGAGCTGGGGGGGTGAAAACTTTTGAATTCAAATATCAAGGTAAATTGTCATTTTTTTTTTTTTTTTTTTCCCGGGAAACATACAAGTATCTTCTGTTGCTTCCGAAGGACAGTACTAAATGACTAAAAAATAACGATATTTAATCACAATAAGAAAAATTGTGACATCTTCATTGTGAAGATTGTTCACATACGTGGTTCACATACTTTTTCTTGCCACTGTAAATATGTGCTGAGCACTTTCCCTTTTAATAATACAATAAACACACAACAAAAATGACAGCGGTGAGAAAACAACATTCATATAGCCAGCCAAAGGTTATTTAAATATTAAATATATTCCAACTAAACACTAAAAACTTAATTATATTGATATATAATTATATTGAAATTTAAAGACCTAATCACTATGAATCACCTAAAAAATATGATAGGTTACTATAACACACACACACACACACACAAAGATTTTAACAGAGTTATGTGTGTTTAACAACATACAAAACAATGTTACCATCCATTCATTTTAATTGTAGGAGAAAACTAGTTAATTTCAAGCTTTTTTGTTCAAATGAATCTTTGTGTCAGCGTCACAGCATGTGACATTTTCTTGTACCATAATACATCGATGGCTCATCTGTGTCTCATAATTACTTATGAGACTGTGTGTCCTTCATCCAGAAAGAAGAGTCTGTCAGGCGGGCTGAGAAGCAAGCAGCATCATCGGATCATCTGGCAGGAATGAGAGGTAGAGTTGTGTGTCATCAGCATAGCAATGGAAAAACCATGTTTCTGATTGACAGATCCTAGTGATAACATGTAAATAAAGAAGAGAAGTGGTCCAAGCACTGAGCCCTGAGGCACCCCACTAGCTAGATGTTGCGACTTAGACACCACCGTATCCACTGAAGACGCCTCGCTTAATTATTCTGACAGTATGCGCTGGATTTCCTATGACAGGTGCTTCAAACTGTGACACCGCGTCTATACAGGACACGAGCGGTGCGACACGATGCATCAAAAGACAATAGAACCCATTATAATCAGTTATATTGTCTTCAGTGGATGAGGTGCGGTGCAACAAATTCCCGACAGTAAACGGATTCCCCGTTCTCTTTAATAGATCCACACTATGACTTACCGGTCTTTACAGTCCTATAACCGATCAAACGGCTTATAGAAATGCCACAAAATAAGCATTAGTAAGTTAGTAAAGATGCAACAGTGTGTTCATATATATTTTCAATGCAGAGTACAAATGCGAACAGCTGTGCATTTACTTATTCATTAAATTATAGCTGTCACAGGATCTGTATTTATTTGTGTAATCTACGATGAGCTTACAAAACCATGTAGGCCTATGTGTTCATTTTGTTGCGTGAATTGCAGCGTGAATTTGTGGGAAGCTTTAATGATTTGATCTCAATGAGATCAAAACCATTGTTGGTGTTGTCACTCCTTTTACACATCTAATACAAAGCCACTTGCGCATTACAAGATGCAAAATCAAATTTCTTTTAGGCCCCGTCCACACAGAGACGAGTTTAGCTGTATTCGCAAAAATGTTGAATGGTATAGGCGTTTCGTCCAGACGGATCTAGCGTGTTCAGAAGGTGAAACCACTATTTTTTGAAACCGGGTCCCAAAGTTAGATAGATCTGAAAACGACGCCCTTGCGTTTTTGTGTGTATAGCCAACCCGTATATTCTGTGAAATGATGATGTCATCCTCACGTGTCGATCCTAGTCAGACACCGCTAACAGTCCAAAACAGCAACAACAACAACAATAGCGGACTATGCTTGTACATGCATGCTAGCTTCACTAAAATAAAGCTTAGAAGCATAGCATAGAACGCGCGAGTCTCGAGACGCGCCTTTGAGACGTGATGCAATAACAACAATAACGGAAATAATAGAAATAGGCAAACTGCAGAATTTACAGATACAAGTTTTGACATGGAAAAAAAGAAAATAAGATAATAATGAGCGCCTCCTCCGCCATGTTGCCATTATATAAAACAGTTGGGTAACGCTTTAGATTACAGCCCGGAAAGTATTGCGTAATTACAACGTATTTACAGCATAACTTTCAATAATTATAGTGTAACTATACAGTAAGTATGTGTAAGTATAGGGGAACAATATGTAAAGTATTGGGAATAAAGGGGTAACAACCAGGAAAATAACAAATTATTTATACTGTAAATATTTTATATCTAAGGGGTACTTATGACATATAACTAAGGGGTAAGTTTGACATTATGGGCCGTAAATTAAAGTGGAGCTTGTTACCCTCTTATTTCATGTAGTTACAGGGTAAGTAATTAATAAAATACAAACAATCTGATATCACTGACTCCGAAACCTTTATTTGAAAAACAACTTTATTAAAAACAGGTCTACAACAAGTTTTGTCTGTTTTTTGGTTGTTGTTGTTTCCCGCTTGGCTTCCACCTGCTCTTGTTTCTCAGCTGATGAATCTTAAGAAGGAATCCCGTTGCTATTCTGTAATATAAGAAAATACAGTACACCCAGAAATTCATGGTTTAGGTTATTCATCTTTTCACTTCCGACCAGCTGTCACCAGCGTCTGCATGAGATTCGACTTTGCGTTCGATGAAGCACAATGAAAAGAGCAACGTGAAGCTTTCATGGGGTTCTCGCGGGAGATTCGTCTGAAACTTTCGCGAGAACTGCCGTCTCTGTTATTCTGTCTTGTTTGTTTCTCATTCTCATTATCTGTTATTCTGTGTATTTTGTTGTGAGCATTACTAAAAAAATAATTACAAAAAAAAAACTGACGGCATCCAACATCTGCGTGAGTTTCTCGTCACGCCTACGTCACGCATGAACTCTCAACCCTCGCATGCACGCACAGAAGACAGCTGGGCGAAAGTTTTAAAAAATATTCAAATATTTGGTATTTTTCTTACAAATACGTATCGTTTCACTTCAGAAGACATCGATTTATCCATTAGGGTCATATGGATTACTGTAGTTATTGCTGTTTGTGCTGTTTGATGCTTCGACTTTTAGGAACACGTGAGCTTGCATTATAAAGCGTTCCCAGATGATTTATTTTTTTCCTAAAATCTTTTGTGTTCATCTTAAGAAGGAAAGTCGTATACATCTCAGATGGCATGAGGGTAAAAGATGAGTAAACTGTGAGCACATTTCCGGGTGTACTGTGTTTTTTAAATACAGAATAGCAAATGGGATTCCCTCTTAAGATTCATCAGTGGAAAGAAAGAAAAAGAGGAACAAGAGGAGGAGGAAGCCAAGCAAGAGAAACAAATAAGAAGTGTTTTAACTTTAAATCTGTTTTGAAATAAGTTGTTTTTCAAATAAAGTTTTCCAAGTGATATGACTGTTTGCGTTATTTATTTATGTATTTATTTTTACTACTTACCCTGTAACTACATGAAACAAGAGTGTAACAAGCTCCACTTTCATTTACGGCCCGTTATGTCATATTTACCCCTTAGTTATATGTCATACGTACCCCTTAGTTATAAAATATTAAAAGTATGAATAATTTGTTATTTTTCCTGGTTGTTACCCCTTTATTCCCAATACTTCACATATTGTTCCCCTATACTTACACATACTTACTGTATAGTTACACTATAATTATTGAAAGTTACGCTGTAAATTCGTTGTAATTACGCAGTACTTTCCGGGCTGTAATCTAAAGTGTTACCAACAGTTGTCATGCCAACTCGCAACGCTTGCCCCGCCTCCAAGTTCTTCTGATTGGTCCACTGTTTTGGAACTGACATTGATGAGCGGCGCTGCGTGTAAAAGTTGAAATTCTTTTAACTTGACATGGCGTCTTAAAAACGCGGCACTCATGTGCGAGGCGCTGCAAAAGATGCGAGACGCGTCTTTGAAATGTGTTTACATAGAAAAACAATGGGAAAGTACGCATTCTGTGTGAATGGCCCCTTACAGCGCCACATACTGATCCGGCATGAATACTACATCATTTTGAGTCGGTTTCAGTGGTTTCGTGTTTACGCAGATATTTCTTAAGACAAGGACAAAAAAAAAAAGATCGGATAAGGAAAGCTCTGGCTTCGTGTGGATGTAGCCTTAATATGTTTTTCCATCGATATTGCTGTTGCTAGCGTCATGCTCTACTTGAACTACAGAAACAAGGTTTGGATGACCAAGCTCTGCTAACTTTCTTCAGAAAATGTAAAAAACCTAGTTATTCCTTTTTTTCCTTTTCCCGCACAGCCATGCATAAACACACATACTTCCATCAAGCATCCATCCATTTCATTAAAAAATGTATTTCAGCATGGCCACCTGACAGGAGTGTGGCCAAATGAGTCAGCTCTGAGCACTGGGAATTCACAACAAGACCAATTATAAACTTGGCATTCACGTGGTCAGCTGCAGAGCCTGGTGCATAGGTGAGACGCTCCAAGACTTCAACACATAACAGCCTTGCATGTGTTACTCTGCACACCGCAGTCTCTCTATCTGTGAATTTCACCTTAATAATGATGTTCAGCCTTCAGATTCAAGCTACTTAATGAGTTTAGTAGGTTTAATTCTACTTTAGTCTTGTTGACTTTTGGCTAGTTGACTAGATGTTGTGTTTAATTCTGATGTGTCATTGAAATAAAACATTGACTTCACATCAAACAGATTGCCATAGCAACAAATCCAGAGCGCTGTAACATATTCACCTCAAGTACGCATCCATGAAATAATGTTATTCAAAATACAGGTGTACGTGTTTGTCTCCACTGATGTATACTGCAAAACATGCATATACACGACGCAAACATGAACACATTAGCTGAGTTTCCATACTGTACTCATGCTATTTTTTGCAGCATCTTTTCGCATATAGTGCAGACCTGCCAACATGTACGCATTTTGCCTAGCGGGTGCGCATTTTGACCTCAAAGTACGCTGGTAGGCCTACGATTTGTAACTCTATACTACGTATAGACTCCTCCGTGCACGCATAGTACTCAAATCCATCAAAACAAAGAGTTCGACCAATCATAGTGCTGGGTTCATTTCCCCAAATAGCAAGCGGGGACGATTGACAAATGCGTACGGCCTATCAATAAAAAGAGACTGCAAATCGACAGCAACACAAAATCCCGCTCGATCCCTCCCTCCCGCTGTCTGACAGTGACTGAATTCTCAAGCGAGCACAGTCACGGTACTTCTGACTCCTTAAGGTAAACGGGTATAAAATGATCAAGTAATGTTGAACAACACATCTAAATAAAATTTAAATCGCTTTATGGCTTAGTGATTATGAAAATGCTGTGATGTGTGACTGACTGACAAGCGCGAGTCTGGCGAGTCTAGGCGTTTATGTATTTATTCTCAGTGTTGAGAAACTTAGCCTACATATGTTGCGTTATTGTGTTAATACTACTAAAGTACCTAATTATGTTACATAGCCTACTTATTTTGTATGAAATCTAGCACATTAGTTACGAAATTTAAAACTACCGGCGTTGTCTCAGCTGAGCTCTCTCTCTCTCTCCTAAACACAAACGCGAGCGCGGCGCGCACACAGAGAGGGAAGATCATATGAAAATAGCCGTGCTTGGTTTAAAATTTGTTCTTGCTTGTGTTATTTTTTGTCAGAAAACATTTTTAATTATCCATCTGTGTTTTTAAGATTCGGTAAATGACGGACGCTTTTAACACAGCCCCTCGTTATATTTCCACGGAAGAGGATTAGGGCCAAGCAATAATAAAAAAAAATAAAATTAAAGTTGTTAAATTTTGAGAAAAAACTCGTTAAATTTCGAGAAAAAAGTCGAAATAAAATGTTGAGAATAAACTCATTAAATTATGAGAAAAAGTCGTTAAATTATGAGAACAAATTCGTTAAATTATGAGAAAAATGTTAAATTTCGAGAAAAAAAGTTGAGATAAAATGTTGTATAAACTCATTAAATTATGAGAAAAAGTCGTTAAATTACGAGAACAAATTTGTTAAATTATAAATTTTTTCTCATAATTTAACGAATTTGTTCTCATAATTAAACGATTTTTTTCTCGTAATTTAATGACTTTATTCTCAACATTTTATCTGGACTTTTTTCTCGAAATTTAATGACATTTTTCTCATAATTTAACGAATTTGTTCTCATAATTTAACAACTTTTTTCTCGTAATTTAATGATTTTTTTCTCGTAATTTAACGAGTTTATTCTCAACATTTTATCTCGACATTTTTCTTGAAATTTAATGAGTTTTTCTCGTAATTTAATGAGTTTATTCTCAACATTTTATTTCGACTTTTTTCTCGAAATTTAACGTGTTTTTTCTTGAAATTTAACAACTTTAATCTCGAGATGGTTTCAGTTTTTTATTATTGCTTGGCCCTAATTCTCTTCCGTAAAATGTCGAACTAACTTCGACTTGATATTCTTGAATACTCGATACGTTTTTCTCTTATTGGTCCTTTCTATTCATTGTCAACTGTTTTCTATAAATATGTTTGTATTGGCTAAACTTTATTCAGTGAATGTTTGTCTTGTTCGAAGACAGCATGTTACAAATAAAAATATATATATTTTTTTTTTCTGTGGGATTTAGTATCATATTCGGATATTGGAATAATAAATTAAGTACTTTAAATTAATCGCATGTAAACTCAATGTTTACTGTTTTCTAAGGGTTTCTTAATTTTAGACTAGTTTTCATTACAAAACCTGTATAAAAGACTCGACTGTCAGGTTAGTAGTACGTAAATAGAGTTTAAATATGTATGTAAAAAAAAAAAAAAAAATCAAGTATAGCCATGAAGCCTTGCGTATAGCCTTGCTTGGGTAACAGGCGTTGGCATGTACAGAGTAGCTCAAAGCTCGCATCCAGCCAAGCAGCATCCATTGACTGCTCTGATTAATTAGGTGACAGCTGTCAGGGCTCAGGCTCGTCTCTCAACCTGTGAAAATAAAATATAACTGCTCCTGTAGAGAAAGAAGAGTGAACGTGTGCATGTTTGTTAAGGAGAAACTGAAATGAAGGCAAAAAATCAATGCATGCAAGAAAAAAAAAAGAAGTGTGCTCCCTTTAATTTCTGTATTCAAAAGAACAGCAGAACACCCAATTAATGATATCTCTCCTTTCCTCCCCTCCAGCCTGCTGTTTCACTGTGCTGTGACCTGAAGGCAGCTCACAAACTGATAAATGAGCTCTAAGCCTGAATCAATTGATACAACACCGGCAAAGCAGCTTGTTTGGATGGTTATCGAAACACAGTACAGAGTTGTTTTTATGAGATATTGCATCTCCACTGTGGGTCAATGAAACCCGCCGGTGCTTAGTTTGACTGGATTAATCTTTGTTTTGAAAAACTGATCATTGGGAGATGACGATGTATATCAAAGTTAAGCTCTGATTCATACAGAAGCTCATGCTCCTGATATGGTCAACAAAATAGATGGTACAAAGATATACAGAAAACATAAAGACAGTTCTGGCTAGTTGTGATAAACTGATATCACCTGAAATACTTGAACATCTATGGTATCAGATTGGTTGCACCAGGGCCTTGAAAATCTAAATTTCCCATTTTAAACAAACAAGCAAGCAACATTTACATCACATTTTTGTATTTTATTTTAGTTTATTTTCGGGTTGATTTAAAGGATTAGTTCACTTTTAAATGAAAATGACCCCATGCTTTACTCACCTTCATGCCATCCTAGGTGTATTTGACTTTCTTCTTTCTAATAGACACAATGGGAGTTATATTAATAAATATCTTGATGCATCCCAGCTTTATAATAGCAGTGAATGGAGGCTATGAGTTTGATAAACATTCTCCACAAGGGGTTAATAAAGGCCTTCTGAAGCAAAGCGATGCATTTGTTTAAGAAAAATATCCATATTTAACAAGCTATAAAGTAAAATAGCTTCTGCCAGGCCACCTTCCGTTTTCAATTTTCAAATGCCTCTCCTAGTTCAAAATGCTATGCTACTTAATATGCCTTCCGTATTCAACTTATGAAGAAAATGTGCTTTTAAATGTGCTTTTTTATAAGTTGAATATGGACAAATGTATCGCTTCACTTCAAAAGGACTTTATTTACCCCCCGGAGCTGTGTGGAGTACGTTTATTATAGATGGATGCACTTTATTGAGCTTCATACTCGTTGGTTCCATTCACTGCCATTATAAAGCTTGGATGCGTCAGAATATTAGTATAACTCAGATTGTGTTCATCAAACTGAAGAAAGTCATATACACTTAGGATGGCTTGAGGGTGAGTAAACATTAGGGTAATTTTCATTTTAAAGTGAACTAATCCTTTAAATGGTTGCAAATTTAAATAGTGAATGGTTGGAATTATTTGCCACATCAAAACCCAATAAACCTCAAAAACTGCAGAAAAATGGATGTTTCTGGTTTCAGGGTGTTAATTGTGGACAGGGTTTTTCAAACGAACCACACAAACAGCCTGCTTCCAGCCCTCTTTCCTTGAACTGTAGTGACACTGTTCTTTCCAAAATCTGGATTAATGTTGTCCATAATTAATTATGACTTTATTTGTTGATACACAACAACAAAGTCACTCTTGCTTTGTTTCTCTGATTATATAGTGTGTAATTGCTGGATGCGTGAAGGTCTGCAGTCATTGGTTTTCATTATTTTAAAATGACAGTGGTGATGCAATATTATTGAAATAAGGGCTGTGCACAGCAAGGACATTTCAGTTATTATTCTTGTATTAAATTTTATTCTGACAAAAGGTCAGCTATTAAAATGCAACATGCAATGAGCTTTTGTATACAAGTGTTTTGAGAAGGAACACCAATGTATGTGCTGTACCTTTAAGAAGTGCAGGTCATTGCCATGACCCTGTTTACTCTCACTATGTGGCGAGTGGACACGAGAAAGTGCTTTCAACGTCTTTCTGTGGTTAAGGGTGAAATGAACACAATAAACGCTAATATCACATGCATTGTATTGCATTCAATACAAAATATTCAGCTCTAACAAACATTTCTTTGTGAGGTCAACATCTGAGTTAAAATTATGTTAATTTCTTCTTTGTTATTTCTTTTCTGATGTCACAGTAATAAAATAATCCATTTTCTCTCATAACTACAAAGTGGAGATTAGGATACACAGGATGTTAGCATGTTGCTAAGCTAATGACGCAACAATTTGATAAGCATAAATAAACATAATACTTTATGGTATTAAATGAAATATAGGTAGATTTAAAGTCGATATTACTCGTTCACCATCTTGGATTTGTTGTTGAACTTTTTTTTTTTCCAACACGATTGTATGTTGCAGAGCATTCTGGGATTGTCTTCTCCCATGATGGATATATGTTCTAAAAGCATTTTGCTAACATTCCCATTCATTTAAAAACTTTTTTCTTAGCTATATGAACACTAAAAGATCATAACATTTTATCATTTTGCAAACAGTATGAGAAAGATACTTTTAAATGTTCAAACATTCTGAAGATATTTTCTTTTACAGAAATTGCTTTTTTAACGACTACAACAAACAACTGGTAGGGACTACAACAAGCTTCTTCCCGAGTTGATGACATCACTAAAAATCCAAAATTTACAGAAAGTTGTTACCATGCCGTCATTTTTACGCCGGACTGCTTCACAAACGAGGGACAATTCAATGCTGGATTTTAACAAAAGATTAACATGACGGCACATGCTAGTCGATGAGTTGAATCAACTCCACAACAACTACATAAATTTATCCACTAACCATTCAGAAATGCATGCTAAAAGTTCTTCCTGAGTCTCTCCATTAGTGTCGGACTCCGGTTTGAACAATGTAAGGCTGAACACCGTTACTGAAAATCCTCATTTTGGCTGCGTGAGATTCTCCAGCTTTGTTGTTGTTGAGCAACAGAAGCGTGAGCTGTTAAAGCTCCGCCCTCTTTTAGAAAGGGGGCAGGGAGCAGCAGCTCATTTTCATTTAAAGGGACACACACAAAAACGGCGTGTTTTTGCTCAAACCCAAATAGGGGCAAATTTGACAAGCTATAATAAATGATCTGTGGGGTATTTTGAGCTGAAACTTCACAGACACATTCTGGGGACACCAGAGACTTATATCACATCTTGTAAAAGGGTCATGATAGGTTCCTTTTAATGCGATTGCTAGATTAAATTCTGTAAACATTGTTTTGAAACATCAGAACATTTCAAATTTATCTCACCCAGTGTTGGTCCACTTTGTGCTTTCGTAAGCATAAAACATCATACCGTAAAGATGTAATACCACGCATGTTTGTACAAAAACAAGCAATCCTCCCTTGCTCATCTCTCTCTCCAGTCATTGTTATATTCATAGTCAGAAGGCTGATTCCAAACACGTAACCTAAACCACCCGCCCTTGGCTCCATGTCTAACGACGCCAACTTCAACACACTAGATGCCTTGCTGTGTAGAACAAGCACAATACAGCGACTTCCCCGCTGCTAAATTGCATGCAGGGATGCTCTCCTGACATGACAGCTATCCCCCACAGTCTATTAAACATATCCTTAAAATCAGAGACTCTTTTCTTCAACTGCATCTCACCATTCCAGAGAACAAAGGGATTCAGTGCTTGTCCTTCCACCGGAACATGAAAAGAAGAGCTGGCGATTATCCCTCTTACTCCATTCATGTTTTGCATTATATTGGCGCATTAGAATGCACCTCAAAAGGCACTTTATCTGTGTAATAAGGCACGGTGAATGAAAGATTGCCCCCTCTCCTCCTCTCATTTCATTATTCATGAAAGGTTCTCTTCAGTTCTTCCTGGTCACTCGCTATTTCTTTCATCCAACCCCTGGATGATGCCGAAAAAAGACGTTTGTTGGCAGGAAAATGGCTTCCCATTTCTGATAGTTATCAGGATTAGCCTATTCATTAAGCTCTACAGGAGCAAAGGTTGTTCCTGTTTGGGGAGGATGACCCTTGGTTAGTCATTCACTGGATAAGCGCTTATCCTTTTTTAATGTCACTTATCATTAAAGACGGAATCACACAATGGGATATCCACACCAGTGATGAGAGTCAAAGAGGAATGGCAGACAACAAAGAGGACGGAAAGCCTGTCTGTGCCTCTAATGCTAATTCGACCTCGCCAAGAAAACAAGGCTGGAAAGAAGAATAGAAAAAAAAGAAAATTACAGAGGAAGAAATACGTATCAACGCCAAGATTTATCTTGCACTGGCCTAATCTCGTCCTCAAGCGCTACTCCTAATCAGTTTCAAAGCACCTCAAGATGGTTTCTTTATTTATATATGTATATTTCACTTCCCTACGATACAAATTATTTGTGTAAAGCTGTGAAGGGCATCACATCAACTACACTGACACAAACATTGAAGCAAGCACGCTTTGCATTCCCCCTTTAATGGAAGTTGGGAATCCATCTAGTGAATTATGATAAGTAGTTCCCATTGGATCAATAGATTGCAACAGGAACCAATCGGGAAGCAGGAGAAGAAAAAAGACCACTAGTTATGTCAAGTCTGATATATTGAATGAGCAACCATTACCTCGATCACTTCCTTTTTACATAAAACCTCATTCACAGATAAATGTGCTTCACGGCTATTTGTTAGTAATCTGACTTCTGTTCATTTGCTCATTACTGGTGCTCACTAAGACACACATCACTACTACTGTAGCCTATACTTTAAGGCACAGTTTACCCAAAAATATAAACAGAACATCTTATCAACCGCAAAGCAATGCCCTGACAACCATCCTGGGCTGCATTTCCCGAAAGCATCGTTAGTCAACTATGGTCGTAAGTCCCATTGAACTCTAATGGTAATGACAGAACTTGCAACCATAGTTGCACCCCACAACACTAGTTTTTGTCAGATATATTCTTGCTGGACACACACATCATATATACTTCTGAAAATTCTTAAAATCTACCCAATGTTCTTGCAGATGTGACTCATAACAAACCCTTCTCATAAATAGCTTGAAGAAAAAAAAAAACATTCATTGTAGCCTTTAAAATCTCTACTGAAATACACAGGGCTTTGTATTTTAGAGGTCCAGTGTCTCTTTAAGGATGCTGATGCACTGGACAAGAGTATTTGAGGGTTTTGGCCTTGAATGACCGGTTCCATCTTACACACTGTGCTGCATCAGCTTGGCACCTGATCGTCTCTGCCGACAGGAAACCAGTCAAGGTGAACCACGCCACACGCAGGACCCTCTCCACTTGCAGGGCCCCTCTCAACCATTTATCACACCGTTTCAATTAAAGCGGCTTAATAAAATGATTAAATAATCATTTTCATCAGCTGGGGCTTAATGGAACTATATATTCTTGTTAGACAGGACACGGTTGTGTCGTAGAAGAGATGTGTCATGCGGCGAGAAGATTGGGTTGTTTGGTTGTGGCAAAATGCAAATGGGGGAAATTACTGCAAGGTGACAAGACGAGGAAAAATACAGGGAATGGAAATGACTTTGTCTACGGTCCGGCTGGCATCTCCAAAGCCAATGTGCGAGACCCGTTTAACGTCACTCACATGTGCAGACAGGATGAAAGTGTGCTGACAGAGGCAAGGGGAGAGGAGGTCTACACTCACCCACGCTTGAGCAAGCACTGAGCCATGAAAGGAGAAACGCATCACTGTTTGTTTGTCGGGGATGGGCGGCGGTGGCGCTGCTTAGGCAGTCGATTACGTGACGGGTGGGGTAACTTTATTAAGTGGGTCAAAGTCCTCCTCATTGTGTTGGATAATCTTTTATGGTGACCCCAGTGGGCACTTCATCACGCCTTGACCCCTGACCAATATCAACGGATAATTGATATTAAAGAGGCGCTACTAATCGAATGCATTTACTGATCAGCCCTTGAAATATTCGCCCCCACAATGCTTTTCACAAGCTGGGCCACTCAATGAGGCCTGCCATGGGCAGTTGATAGCTTTCAGGGCTGGGGGGCATTATTTTTTCGCCCTATTATCCTAGTCAATGCCCCCCTCCTCTGCAATTACTCAGTGCTCCTGAACACCCCCTTTCCATTTAGCTGCCAGCCAAATCACCAGTGTTGGGAGGAGGTGGTGTACTGACATGCATCAGACCAAATCATGTTTGAATCACTGGGTTTTCAATTCCTCCCCAATTCCCCAAAATGCCATCGATACTTAGATAAATTATTCTTTGGTACATTGTAAAAAGTAGTAACCTGAAATTGTTACCTTAAAGTGCTGTTTATTTGATTTAACCCATAAAATTGATTTTTGTTGGTATAAATTAATGTAATTAGGTTGATCCAGCAATATTAAATAATATTTTTGACTTGAATAAAATCAGTTAATTTAGATTTTATCATTTTTAGGTTAGCATTTTTCACAGCAGCATCTAAATAGATGCTATAAAAAAATATTGTATGCTAGCTAGAGGAAGTCATTTGCAACAGCCAGAGAATGTTATTAAGGGGACCTTTAATGCCCCTTTTACAAGATGTAATATAAGTCTCTGGTGTCCCCAGAATGTGTCTGTGAAGTTTCAGCTCAAAATATTATTTATTATGGCTAGACAAATTTGCCCTATTTGGGTGTAAACAAAAACACACAGTTTTTGTGTGTCCCTTTAAAAGCAAATGAGCTGCTGCTCCCGGCCCCCTTTCCAGAAGAGGGCGGAGCTTTAACAGCTCACTCGGTTGCTCAACAACAATAAAGCTGGAGAATCTCACGCAGCCAAAATGAGGATTGTCAGTAACGGTGTTCAGCCTTACATTGTTCAAACCGGAGTCGACACTGATGGAGAGACTCAGGAAGAAGTTACAACTTTTAGAATGAAACTGGATGTTTCTGAATGGTTAGTGGATACATTTATGTAGTTGCTGTGGATTGGATTTAACTCATCGACTAGCATGTGCTGTCATGTTAATCTATTCTGCAAATCCAGCGTTGATTTGACCCTCGTTTGTGAAGCAGTCTGGCGTAAATTGATGGCATGGCAATAACACTCTACTACAACAACTCTTCCTCTTCTCTAAAGCAGCCCAACATGGCCTCACCCCTTTTGATTTTTGCTCCCGGGGGTGGGGTTTATGTAAATTTTGTGGTTCTGTGATGTCACCAACCCGGGAAGAAGCTTGTTGTAGTAATTAAAAAGTGATTTCTGTGAAAATAAAATTGTATGACGTATGTATTTATGCATGTTTATGTATGCATGTATTGACTGATTGTTTATAATACATTATTACCTATATATTGAGCAAGAACTCATTAAATCTACCAAAAATGACAGTAAATACATTAATATTATAATATATTAAAAAGGATTTTTATTTCAAATAAATGCTGATTTTAGTACTTAACTTTCTATTCCACAAAGGAACTATTTTCAAATGTGATATATATGTATATGTTTCCTGAACATCAAATCAGCATATTATTATAATGTCTGTAATGTCATTTTTATAATGATTGCTGAAGCATCATTAAAACATCTTACCGACTCCACACTTTTGAACAGTATATTTAAGGATGTACCCTATTAATTTGTCACTTCATTTTGCATTTTGTGTTTGGGAAGGTCTGTATCAAGACAGTTATTCAGTGAATTAAATTGAGTGGAATTTTTCATCAAATCTAAACCCCTTAATTTCACTGAACACCAGCTGCTCGGCAAATAAGCAATGAAATTCCGACACTCCCATCCAAAAATGTATTTCTTTCAAAGTTTGGAGAGCATCGAGGTCCTGGCGTGTGCCGTTTCAGCCTGATCCTGGGATGCATGAGAGGTGAGGTCTCCCCTGCAGTGCTCTGTGCAGCATCTGTTCTCCACTCTTCTTCCATGGATATTTTAAGGGGAAAACATGAGGTGTGCATCTCTGGGTGAGCAGGAGGGAGATGCTATTTGCACAGGCAGACTGACAGTCGCTCCTGAGGGCCCGTTACGCATTCCGAGTCAGGCCAGAGAGGAAGTGAAGAGACTGGAGTGGGAAAAAAGGAGGAGAGAGAGCCATGGTGTCACTTGGGGTGGCCACATAATGAAAGTGTGCTGTCCTCCATCTGCAATGCCCGGGATGTTTTATTCACAATAGTGTGTGCATGTGTGTGAGTGTGGATTTATCCCAACCGGTGGTTTGATAGCACCCATTTTGCTATTGTGTGTGGATATGGCTGCAGCTATCTTTGGAACAGGATTGCGCTTTATAAATTGAATTTACACATCCTCAATATGGCTATTGTCATGACGGAGGCCTCAGTGCATTAGTATGAATTACTCAATAACCTTTTTATCACACACTCCTAAGCAAGCGCTGGGAGGTGAATGACTGCATTAAAGGTGCACCTTTTAAATGCTTTATCTCCTTACTGATAAAACATAAATGGGTAGGAATGCTGTGGATTTTGAAATTCTATTTTTGTTCTCATCCGCCTCTGGGCCAATGATTATCCCATGCCAACATGGAAACTGTCAGTTCCTGGTATTCAATTTAGCAAGCTAATCGCAATCCACACCTGACAACTAATTGCTATTCATTTTAAAGTTATATTTTTCCCTTATGATCCTGCCATTGTGGTCGTGCGGGTTAATATTTTTTTTCTTTTCTGTTGGATCACAGAAGTGCTCATAAGCTCTTCCTCTCCTGTATGATTATTTGGGTATAAATATACTCACACATGAGCAATATGTTCTACTGATACGTCAGCACATGAGTCACTCTGAAAGGCCAGTGGTTAAGATGACTCCTGCCCTGCGGATTGTGCTTTTCTCATTGCATTTCCCATTTTCGGTAAGGAATTTTCTCTCAGTGTGTGAATGTGTGCTATGAGATGCTATGCTATGCTGAGACAGATTTCCATTGATAATATTCATATGCTAAAACCAGCCTGGTCTCATTAGAAAACTGGGAATACATATCACTGCAGTTTCAATGTGAAATATCTACTGAGTGGCGCTAAAAGTGTGTTCATTTTTTTGCCAGATAAACGTGAATATGGTAAATTTTTATACGAATCACCGCAGTTCTGATTTGAAATTTCCATTACGTTTTAAAATAACGTACCACCAACACTACACCTAAAACTACCCGATAGTTTTAACAAAAGCAAATTTGCAAAGCCGGCCCGTTATATAGGCCGTATAGGCAAATGCTAAGGGCGCAATCTTGCTAGGGGGCGCCAAAGAGGCCGGATGCGTGGACAGGGGCGGATCTACCGGGGTGGCACGGGGTGGCATCTGAAAAAGCTTTGCCACCCCAAAATTATTACAGAATAAAATATATAAGCAGTGTTTCAAGTACTGCTTTTCAGGAGCGGCGCTTCAATATGATGAGATGACTAAAAAAATTGCATAACGCAAAGTAAGTGGCAAGAAAAAACGTCTTTCAATAAACAGTGTGCTTCATTAACAAATGACTCTTATGAACCGGTTCTTTGAGAGTCAAAAACACAGCGCAGCCAAGTTCCCTCAAGATTTTTTCCCATATTTGTACGTGAATCAGAAAATTACTGCTTCCCGGCTTACTCAGAAGTCCTGTGAGAAATGTAGTCCCATTCGAATATGTCTGAGATTTTCGGCGAGCTGATTCAGCGACAGCCCGCTCCACTTTAATCATGGATAAAGGTATTTTTGCCATCCGATGAAACAATAACATGAAATCAATACGGAGATCCCGATCACAGAAACTAATAGCAGAGTTGGGGTAAGAATCTAAACGTATTTTAGCTTTTCTCGATTGCTAACACAGTGATTCAGTTGGCCCAGTTTCCCAAACCATTCCTTCAGTTGTCAAAACAAAGACACATTTCTCAAAACGTTTAACAATGACAACATTAGGTAGCAAAACTGATGACACACCAGTCAAAATCTGAGAGAGAGCTGAAAGAATAATTTACAGGGGTTTTAAACTTACACAATACCAGTAGGCTATTTTAGATAAGGGAAATTTCACGTTGTACACCCTCAATGTTGTGATTGTCAACTTTCTTTGTAGCCATTTGTTATACGTATACTGTATTTTTTTTTTTTTAGCGCTGAGAAATTATTGCCTAGGGATATAGTCTTGTGTCAGAAGACCAATACACTGCTATAGTACTGTACTGTAATGAAATTTAGCCAAATGTGCAGAGG
Organism: Chanodichthys erythropterus; assembly: GCF_024489055.1. Taxonomy (NCBI): domain Eukaryota; kingdom Metazoa; phylum Chordata; class Actinopteri; order Cypriniformes; family Xenocyprididae; genus Chanodichthys; species Chanodichthys erythropterus. Next base: position 28,757,958 of record NC_090243.1, read on the forward strand.
ATGCTGAATTTACTTTTACTGCAATTGAAAGTAGACTGCATTGTGGTGCATATCAAGTTCATACTTATTTTTCCTCATGCTTTTCATTTACTGCAAGATCAATTTATAATGGTAAAATGAAAAAGAGGTATTTTTGTCACCGTGTTATATGAATTGATCTCACTAGTGTTCACTGGGCAGTGCAGTAGTCTGTGTATTTGTTATGTTTTGTGTGTCCTCTGATGCCAAAGTTTGATTTTGTCAGACAATAATAAGTTTTTGACTTTTGAACATTTTATTTTGACCTGGACATTTGATGTTTGTGCAAGTTGGTGTATAGTTTTGATATTGTGTTTAGTTGTGAGAAAATGTTGAGTTGTTTCATTAATTGTGCGTTAGCAATCAAGAAAAACAATAGAGACTGAAAGGTTTGAAGGACAAATTTATGTTGGCTTGTCAAAAACCCAACTTCAAGTCTTGTTTAAAAAATGTAAAAACTTTGGTCAGTTAGTCCAGAATACTATAGATGTTCTGGGTGATTGCTAAAGTGTTGATAGGTGGTTGCTAGGAGATTCTGGGGGTTGCTAGGCTCTTGCTATGCAGTTGCTGATGTGTTGCTAGAGTATGTGTTTGAGCTGGGCGAACACACACAGACATTCCCACCTCTGCTAATAACAGAAACTCAAAAATTGTTTTGTTGCTCTTTAACGTGCACTAAAATGTGATTTATACCATTGAAGTAGCCTGTGTAATATTAATAAAACTGCTAATCTCCTTTAGTGATACAAGCTCAGACTCATTTAGAAGTTTTTCATATAGTGTATTTACTTGGTGCCATGATGGATATTGAAATTTTGTTATTTATTCATTTTAAACAGTATATAGATACTTTCTAGTAATGCAATGTTTGTGAACACAATTGTGTATGTAAGGCTATAAATGTATGTAAGGCTATAAATCTCCAAAAACTTCACCCCTTTAGATAAATCGCAATATAAGGGGGCGCCAAAAAAAAATCTTGCCTAGGGCGCCAAAGAGGCTAGGGCCGGAACTGCAAATTTGACATAAAAAGCATCTGTAATCGTGCTGTTTCAGCTTGTTTTGATCTCTCATCTTTGAGCTCTTTTACCATAACTTGTCTTTGACGGGATTCGTACCCAAGGCTTCCTTGTCCTAAGTACAACTCCGTATCAGTTGAGCGAAACATATGGAGCTGGTTATGGGATGCAAAGTCCAAAATATATTCTTTACAAATCGTGCACTTTGATAAAAAGCGTTTTAAGTCATATCATAATGTTGTGCAAGGAGACGTAAAAACAAGTCTTTATTAATCCATAATCTGACCCTGTAATTGTAACTGTGCATGAAAACAATTAAAAGCGCTTACAGTTTTACTGCCTCTAGTGTGCATTTATGTTGGAAACTGCAGTGATATGTACAACTAGTACAACATGTTCCTGGATCAGCATCTTTGTTGATCCTGGAACAACATTCCAATCAACCAATCATATTTGACCAGTCAGTTTACCGTTTATGTCAAGTTTAGGCTTACAACCTGGGTTAGGTGCTTCCACAACAGCGTTATTCAACTATCATTTCCCTCTGATTTTCGGGATAAGTTATGGGTAGGGTTAGGTTTAGGGGGGTTGGGAAAAGGTTAGGACTACATTTTTGGATAGAAATGTTGTTCCAGGATCAACAAAAAATGTTGATCCAGGAACATGTCTTACTTGGCAAAATCACGGTAACCACGTAGACGTATAGGTAAGTATTTTTGCGGCTCACGAAAACGTTCCCACAGATACGTCTTTCCAATGAGACTAGGTTGCAGCTAAAACAGAAATGAAACAATTCTCTGGTTTTGTCAACCTGGTAAAAACATGAAGAGAGACTTCAGTATAGTTTCTGTTGAGGGCCTTTGAGTCATTGGGGAGGGGAATTGTCTCTCACGAATTGAAAAAAAAAAAATTGCAGCCAAGAAGATTGCTTACTCAACATTTAAATAGTCTGGTTCAGTGTTTGCTGTAAGCTAGTCCTTGAGCACTATCAGACGTCCTTTGAAACCCTCCACCTCCCCCAGCTCCACCTGCCTATCTGCTACAGAATTTATGTTTGTCTATTTAGCAGTAGCAAGTCATATATAGACCGATCAGGCATAACATTATGACCATCTTCCTAATATTGTGTTGTTCCCCCTTTTGCTGCCAAAACAGCCCTGACCCCTTGAGGCATGGACTCCACTAGACCCCTGAAGGTGTGCTGTGGTATCTGGCACCAAGATGTTAGCAGCAGTTCCTTTAAGTCCTGTAAGTTGCGAGGTGGGGCCTCCATGGATCGGACTCATTTGTTCAGCAGATCCCACAGATGCTTGATTGGATTGAGATCTGGGGAATTTGGAGGCTAAGTCAACACCTCAAACTTGTTGTTGTGCTCCTCAAACCATTCCTGATGCTCACATGCCCACTGTTGGCGCTTTCTGCAGTGGACAGCATGGGCACCCTGACTGGTCTGCGGCTATGCAGCTCCATACGCAACAAACTGTGATGCACTGTGTATTCTGACACCTTTCTATCAGAACCAGCATTAACTTCTTGAGCAATTTGAGCTACAGTAGCTCGTCTGTTGGATCGGACCACACAGGCCAGCCTTCGCTCCTCACGTGCATCGATGAGCCTTGGCCCTATTGCCGGTTCACCATTGTTCCTTCCTTGGACCACTTTTGATAGATACTGACCACTGCAGACCAGGAACACCACACAAGAGCTGCCGTTCTAGCAATTACAATTTTATTTACCTATTTTAATACTATTATTATTCGAGTTGAGAGATTGTCAGTTTGAAAGGCAACAGGCTTTTTTTTCTTCTTTTTTTTCATTCTTTGCAGCAGCGCTTGAATGGAAGTCATCAAACAATACACAAATGAAACATAAGTTACAACAAAAGTGTATATTTTTGCTTCATCTTGTTGGATTAGCTCGGTGAAAACGTAATAAATAAATAAAACATGTTTCTGGACTGGTCAATTCAAAATTATTTATGAGAAGCAACTGTTGGTTCTGAATATCTAAAGCAGCTCCTGAGAGTTTTCAGAAGAAAAAACAAGAACAACAATAACATTTAATATCTTAGAAGGTTCAGTGAAGTCATTCATCTTTCTGTTGCACTCTCTTTCTCTTGCTGAGATTTCCCAGTGGTCGGTGTCTTGATGAAGTGCCAGCTTCCCTGCCTGTTACTCTCAGTGTGCTGGCCAACTGTCCACACCCATGAACGTCCTCATCTGTCAGCCAGCATGGCCTTCTGTACACCTGCATTAACATGTGATTTCGGTAATCAGATATAGCACTTGAACGCAATGAAAGCCAGGTGTAAATGCATCCAATCTCTATCCGATCACATTGGATGAGCATTGCATTACAATTCAGATATGAAGCACATGGTAATACCAGGTGTAAAGACGGCCTTATGTGAGTACAGGTGATCCAGAGGGCCTGATTTCTTTGCTCTTGCCACCGGTTTACAGACCTGCTTTTTCATAATCAATAGAATGAGTCAGCGATATTACTGAAGCCCAGAGTTATGGATTCTGAACATATATTAAATTTATCCATTGTGGATGGATGTCACTTAGAATCATAATGAATTATGTTTTAGTTTAAAAGACATTTTTTTTCTGTGAGCTTCAGGTATGTACTACGTGATCAGGAATATATTACCATTTAATGCAAAGCGATCAATTTCAATAAAAAAAAGTATGTGAAGACCCAGAGTATATTAGAGAGAATATATTTTGTCAGGGTTTTGTTTCTTTTTGTCTTTTGTCTTTGTTGGCTCTCCCAGATAAAGCTGTACTCAGAGGTAATATTATTAGTTCCTGGCAACAGTTTGTTGTAACATGCTTGAAAAGAAATGAAGATTAGAGCAATGTTTGGAGTCGACTGCTCGTAGCATGCATATGACTCTGTCTTTTTCAAAACGGGTATACTCTCATTGTAAGGGTTCACACCTGCACATGACAACTCCCATGCCTGAAGCGGCCAGCACACTGCACTATAGTGTAATTATGCGTAATTCTTTAATGGCTGTGTTCACACAAATGACACAATTTTAAAGAAATAGGAGAAGGTCCACATTCCAGCTTGAGAACAACAAGTCTAAATCTTTTATTTATTTATTGCAGACTGGTGTCTTTTACAGTTGTATATGATGATGAACTTGTCAAATTGACTCCACATGGCTCCGGGGGGTTAATAACGGACTTCTGTAGTGAAGTGATGCATTTGTGTAAGAAAAATATCCATATTTAACAATGGCTTCCACCAGACCGCCTTCCATATTCAACTTACGGAAAAATGACGCGTCACTCTTTTTTTGTAAGTTGAATACAGAAGACGTAGGATGTACTGTTAGTGTTTTGTACTGCGAGAGGCATTTCACTTTCTTCGTAAGTCGAATATGGAAGGTGGTCTGGCAGAAGCTAGATATATTTTACTTTAAAACTTGTTAAATATGGATAATTTTCATACACAAAGGCATCACTTCACTTCAGAAGGCCTTTATTAACCCCCGGAGCTGTGTGGAGTACGTTTATGATGGATGGATGCACTTTCTTGAGCTTCAAACTCGTTTTCCGTGTTCATTGTCATTATGAAGCTTTTACGCATCAGGATATTTATTAATATAACTCCGATTGTGTTCATCGGAAAGAAGAAAGTCCATATACAACGTGGATGGCTTGAGGGTGAGTAAAGCTTTGGGTAATTTTCATTTTAAAGTGAACTAATCCTTTAAATAAGTTCAGTGTCGATTCATTCCCGTTGTAAAAAAAAAAAGTTATTAACTTAGTTAATTCATCTATACAGCAGCTCTGGAGAAGACAGTGATGTCAATAATATTGTTGAATATTAAGTGTCCCCAGAATCACACTCATCTCAATGGTAGATGCACCTCTAGACTGAATCAAGACGCATTGAGATTTGGAAATCCTCTGTACTGAGCAAGAAATTTGCTTGCACTTTTAACTCTCTCTTGTGTGAGAGCTGCATTAACACAGCCTCTCTGAGGGTTTTGAACGATGAGAAACTCTTCTCCCAGCACTTCAAAGTATGATTTAATGGAATTAGCCGGTCAATAGTTAAGAGGCTGGGGAGTGAAATGTCAACAGATCTCATCAACAGAGAAAGAGTGAGGAAAGAACTGAGGAACAAGGGGACGTTACATAATCTATTACATTAAGACTGTGGGTTAGTTCATCCTCTGACTTTCATTCGACTGCCTGACAGTGCCTGAGAGAGCGCTCGTAATTAAAAAGGGTTTTGTCCGCCCCTTCTCTGCGGTATTGTACAACTGACGTTGCTAACACAATCACAATCCTCGACGATTCCCCCCAAGTACACAATGTTCAACTAAGGAGAAAGGCGTGATTCTTCTTCTTCAAAGGAATTCGACAAGAGGAAAAGGTTGAGTAGTTTGCACTTTGATAGCTTTGTTTTGCAGCAGGAGTTCTTGAGTTCAAGAGAACCGGTGGAAATCAAAGAATATCAGTCACTTTCATCGCAAATTCATTTGTAGTTCTATTCATGGAAAATATTCAGGGTCCAAAATTAACATTCAGCAGACAATAAATGCGAGTAAAAATAGGCTTTGGTAAAAGATTTACCGGTTGGTAGGTAACATTTTTAGAGACAATAATCAGATTCTTGCTCTGATCTGATAAATCAAGCAAGGACATTAAGCATATGCCTTTGAGCAAATGCGTTTAAAAAGGTATTGTTTTGTAACAACCTTGATCATAGATGGAAAAACCATTTACAGCCAAAACAGGCAATTTACAAATGGAATTATGTTTTAAAGCTTTTTTAACAGTTATCAAGGTTGAGCCCAAAACCTAGGACTAGTTCAGGAAAGTAGGGTTTTTGAAATAATCTTTAATATTTCGATTGACAGCGGTGGTCCAAGAGGCAAAGTTGCTCAGAATGAGGAGTTCTACCATATGGTATGAATGTCGTGGGCATGTGCAAAAAATCTCATGATATACACTTTATGCATGTAAAAAATCCCCCTGGCCAATTTCTTTCAAATTTCTCACAGGCCTCTAGGGCCATGAGTCAAAACAGGCCCAGTGAGTTTGGTTCCGATCGTCCTCTTTTAACCTTGCTTGACAGCCGCTCGAACTTCATTGGCCAATGTCGGCCGTGTTTTTCAAGATATATGAATGTCCTCACAAACAATTGTGGGACCTTGGACAAAGACACCGCATGACAGTTTTCTAGTCAATCGGACTGACTGTTGCATAGCTATTGTTTTTTTCTTCTTCTTTCATTATATAGCACCACAAAATGGCCAGTCACCGCATCCTTTTTCACACAACCACAGACCGGTACATAGGTGTACCTAGTTTGGTGGAATTATCTCATTCCGTTCAAGAGGGATAGCTTAGTAAATGTGGCCACACCCACTTCGAACTTTTTGGTGTCCCGTCACGGTCGTGAATCGGAACTTTCTTTTGATAATTTTTGACAATCAGACTCCAGAGAATCTTTCTGCACTTGTTTGGTTACAAAAACTTTGACTATCAAAATCTCATCTATGTTATTCATCTTGAGCAAAGGATTCCAACGATGTGATCAACGGTTTAGGAGTTATGAGCCATTACATACAGTTTTGATCCCCGTATGGCCACCATCAGGCCGACTGGGGCAAGCCTTGGTGACGTTGTAGACGGGGTTGGTACTTCCGACCCTCAAAGGTTCAAGTCTCTACAACTGAGAGTGCTGACCCTTGGAAATTCGTACAATTACAATAGGGTTTCAACACAATGTGCTTGAACCCCTAATGAGACAAAAACTGAGCATAACTGTGACAAATAGATAATATTTAATTCATTTTGCACCTGTGATATTCAATCAGTATTGTTTTCCATAATGAAATCCCCCTCAGTAATAATCACAATAAATAATTACATTGTTTGTCGTCAAACCCATTATTATAGTATTCTATGAAACACAACTCTTAGTAAGACTGTATCCATATCGCTTTGAAAAGCATCTGTTTCAATCAGGAAAACGAACGACTGTCTGTTTTTACCTTTAATTAGATATGATGTCTTAATCTGAGTACAATGGCACTTTACCGCAATTATAGAGTATTTTACGGATACCAAACAGAAGGTAGAAAATTCCCTCAATGCCTGTTGACTCTGACGGAAAGCTCATTAAAGACAGAGCAAATCTGTCGGTTTTAAGTAAGACTTTTCCTCAGGCCCCTTGAGGACAGTCTCGCTGTAATTTATCACAGCCACTAATTATGCAAGGTTTAAGTCACTCTTTTCTTCTGGGGGAGAAAAAAAAAAAAAAAAGAGGAAAAGAGTATCACAACAGAGAAATCATCTCAGAGCCAGAGACTACGGAAGTGAATGGATGAAAGAACCATATGTCGGGAACCGAGACTGCTGTGGTTTGATTAGAAGACACGTTTCACTCGCAAGAAGGAACGAGAAACTGAGCTATTTCAGTTCTTTATTCCTGCTTCCAAGCATTTGTGTATCTTTAGAAATGAGACATAAAAAAGCTCAGAACCTGAAAAAAGTGTTTGATTTTTCATCAACTCTTTTTCTTAATCACTGTGACGAAGTTGATTATTGTTTTCTGCTGGAGAGGCTGCAGTTGTCATGGAAACAGAAATGTAGCGTGCAAGGATTATTCACAGGTCATGATGTTAATGACGCAGGGAGTCGAATGATAAACAGGTGATAGTATAGTTGTTGTAGTCGGCGTTGAGCGCGCAGCTCACAGACACATTTACATACCAGGACGATGAAGTTTGCGAAGGATAAACCGGTAAACAAGCTGCCTGCTAAAATAAAAGGTGAAGTACTCTTTGTTCTTGTTAAAATGACGCTTTAACGCTCCAGTGCCTGTTTCACAATGCACTCAAACTGTGCTGTGTGTGCACAATAGTGACTCCACATCGCCTGATACTTGTTTAAAAAGCAATCTTGTGGAAAAATCATCTAGCTTATTAGTTAAAAGAATGAAAAATGAGGCCGGTTTATTTCATAGGCGGGTCAATAATACAAACGCTGAGCTCTCATGCATACGGCACCTGCAGACGCCATCTCATCACTGGAGAGGAGCTGGTGCTGTGCCCATGAACACTGCATTTGTGTGACTCAAAAGACATTTCTCAGCTGAGAGATTTTCATTTTCAGCATGAAGTCACACGTTACGATCCTATTAATTAATATCCAAATTGTTTATGTGGGTTATATGAAAGTTACCTTTAATTATGCAATTATAATAAGGCTCATGAAAATGTTCAACCTGATTTTCAGATCTTTTTAAATTTTGACAGTATTAAACTTGATATATAATATTCACAAACTGTACAACTAGGGGAAATAATTGCAACATTAATCACAACAGAAAAATAGTTTTTTTATTACTTGAAATTTAAACAAGAAAAAACATCTTCTAGAAATTATTCTAAAATCAAAAGAAAGGCCATTCATTTCAATAGTCGAAAATAAAAGGTCACCCAAAAATAAGAATTTGATCATCATTTACTCATGCTGATCCAAACATTTTGAAGTTTCCTAATGTTGATTACCACTTTCATTTTCTTTAAATCCTTCAATTTCTTTAAAAGCCAAAATCAAGCATGAGACACTTACAATGTAAGTCTTTTTACCAGGGCCTACAGAACGCCAAATGCGAGTAAAAATCATTATAGTTATACATTGCCCTGCCAAAAAAAGTCGCCTGATTTTAATAGGCAAATACTTAAGAATCTATGAATGGATCATTATTACAGTGATTAATATGTTTTGGCAATGACTCTTTTAACCCTACTAGATTCATTTCTTAAACAACCATGTCGGAAGACACATCATGGCCTTATTCCAGGATGACAATGTCAAGATTCATCAGGCTCAAATTGTGAAAGAATGGTTAGGAGGGAGCATGAATAACCAAGATCTTGACCAAAAACTGATGCACCTCTTGATGGAAATAACATCACAACTCTTATTTCCATCAAGAGGTGCATCAATTTTTGGTCAAGATCCTGTATTGACAATCCAAGAGGTGAGCACTCTGTAAAGTCTCCTTCAGCAAATCCCAAAGACTTTGAATGAATTTAAGGTCTGGACTCGGAGGAGCCAATTCATGTGTGAAAATGATTCTTCATGCTCCCTCACCAACATTCTTTCACAATTTGAGCCTGATGAATTTTGGCTTTGTCATCCTGGAATATGGCCTTGATACTGTACGTCTTCCTACTTGGTTGTTTAAGAAATGAAAAGCTACACACTCCATCAGTTAGGGTTAAAAGAACAGTTCCCAAACATATAACATGCTAAAAAACATAATAATCACTGTAATAATGATCCAGTTAGAGGCTCTTAAGTATTTGCCAATTTAGGTCCAAACAGCAACCTTTCTTTGTTTGTTTTTTTCTCTGGCCAGTGTATTATGAAATGATGTCAATTGCCAGTTGGCCGATAACATTTTCATAAATTGTGAGAACATGGGCCTATAAAATGTTGCATAGAAACCATACATTTTATCTTACGATCATTTCTCAAATGTCTGTGCATGTAATTCAGAGAATGAACGTGCACAAAAAACATGAGTATGCCTTACTTCCAGATGTGAAATTAGGCTGCTGTCACTTTAAGAGCTAATGCGCCCGCAGTACCTGCAGTACCGAATGCGCGTCTCAGACAGCGTGTGAATACTGAATTGAGCTCTCTTTAACATCTTCTTGCACTTGAATTCAAACAAAATTATGTCAAAATGTCTTTCAAGTATCCTTGTAAATATAGTCAGTTATGTCTTAAATAAACAGTTGAGAAATAAAATGCTTGTGAAACAGTATATTGGATCCGTGCATTAGCTCTTATAGTGACAGCAGCCTAATATTCCTGCTGTCTGTGGTTTTAATGCTAACCAAACAACAAAAGACAAAGAATAATCACTCATTGCTCTTGACTGAATAACTTTCGTAACATTTCATAAGGATTAATCCATGTTTCAAGGTTGTAAAAAAAAAGAAGAAAAAAAAAAAAAAGGCACTGACATTGTCAGGTGTGGCAATAAGTTAGTTTTAGGCCCTGCTTGTTACTGTTGCAAGACATTTAAAAAATGTCCCCATTCACTTCAATTGCAAGTGCCTCACTGTAACCAGATTTTTGTTATTTTTAAAGAAAATGAGGGACAGTAACCATGTTCAACTGAGTTTTCAAGTGAACTATTCATTTAAAGTGTACTGTGACATGTTGTGTACCGAGACAAGCTAGTCGCCCTCAACCGGCCACTGCAACGGACCACAGCCAGACATGCTCTGATATCAGACAGGTATTAATTATCATCACCAAAAGTTATAAAACTAAAGCTGCTGATTTGTGGGAAATGAGCCAGGTGCTCCAGCAATATAGGGGATTACAATGGGCTGCAGTTATATTAGCTTTAGCTCACAATCCTCAAAATAAAGCCATTTGTCCACATCCTCAGAAAGACTGAATGTGTGTGTAATGAATACAGAGTCTCGTGTTTCTCTTTGTCAGCCGACAAAGTGCTCCAAGTACCTGTTTCTATCACTTTGCTTTAAGTCAACAGACCCCAATGAGATCTGTCAACATCTTCATTACCTGAGTAAAGTGAAGTACTCTGTTCACTTATAACACAGTGACTCTCTTCACCTGAGCTGTTGAAACTGCAGATCCACTTTGTATTTGTGTTTGCACTGAACGGCTCAAACCAATGTCCTTTATAGAGCACATCAGTTCATCTTGGCAACGCCCTCCGTGCAGCCGTTTTCAGTCACACAAGCTAGACATTTGCTTGAATGAGGAAAATCAAGACAGCTTATATTTTAATAACATGTTAAATCACCAATAAAATTATATTATATTATATATATATATATATATATATATATATATATATATATATATATATATATATATATATATATATATATATATATATATATATATATATATATATAAATATGTAAACAACAAAAATGTATCATACATTTTTCTTTAGCTGAAAACACATCTAAAATAAACCAAGCTGTGACTTTTTAGTAAGACTTTACAATTAGGTTCCATTTATTAACATTACTTAACTTTAACTAACATGCTTCTAAAGCATCTTAGTTCATTTTGATTTCAACATTCATTCATTATTTAAATCAAAAGTTGTATCTGGTTAATATTATTGAATGAACCTGAGCTAACATGAAGTGACCAGCTGTAGTTTTATTAACTAACATTAACAAAGATTAATAAATACTATAACAAACTTAACCCATTGGCTAATAGGACCTTATTTCAAAATGTTGCAGACATTTCTTATAGATTAATGTGACAATGGTTATTTTATTTAAATAAAGTTCAAATATGGATTGTGTTCTTTAATTGTCATTTATAAATGATAAACACAAACAGTAGCCTGATAATTTGCAATTTAGGTCTATGAAGTATGTAGGGGTCAAAACTGACCGAAGCCTTGAAATGTAACTTTTTTTTGTTGTTGTTGTTCCATAATTATTTTGTATTTTTTATATAATTTTGAGGTTAATTTATAATACTATGCAATATTTATAAAATTTTTAATTTTATTAGCTATTTTCTCTCATTAAAACTAACACACACAGTTTTTCTAATATATTTTTCCATTATTTTTCAATTAAAGCAGTATTCCATGTTAAAACAGAGACGAGGCTTTTACAATCCAATTTTTTGAAGGTAGAATTACTGGTGGGAGTAAAAAAAAGAAAAAAAAAATGTAATTCCAAGGTGTAACCTCGGAAGACGATTAGGGCCAAGCAATAATAAAAAAATAAAACCATCTCGAGATTAAAGTTGTTAAATTTCGAGAAAAAAAGTCGAAATAAAATGTTGAGAATAAAGTCATTAAATTAGGAAAAAAAAGTCATTAGATTATGAGAACAGATTTGTTAAATTATGAAAAAAAAGTTATTAAATTTCGAGAAAAAATTCGAGATAAAATGTTGAGAATAAACTCATTAAATTACGAGAAAAAAGTCGTTAAATTATGAGAACAAATTCGTAATTTAACGACTTTCTCAATTTAATGAGTTTATTCTCAACATTTTATCGACTTTTTTCACGGATATTTTTCTCATAATTTAACGCATTTTTTCTCGTAATTTAACAACTTTTTTCTCATAACTTTATTCTCAACATTTTATCTCGACTTTTTTCTCGAAATTTAACAAGTTTATTCTCAACATTTTATCACGACTTTTCTCTTGAAATTTAGCAAGTTTTTTCTTGTAATTTAATTAATTTATTCTCAACATTTTATCTCGACTTTTCTCTTGAAATTTAAAAAGTTTTTCCTCATAATTTAATGAGTTTATTCTCAACATTTTCTCTCAACCTTTTTCTCGAAATTTAACAACTTTAATCTCGAGATGGTTTTATTTTTTTATTATTGCTTGGCCCTAATCCTCTTCCGTAGCAACCACTAGATTCCTTTATAGTTCTATATAAAATGGCTTATAAATTCTCTAGTGGTTTTTAGACAAATACTTATTTTTATTAAGTTGTGGATTTAGATTTATACTTAGACATTCTCAAAGATTACTTTTTGTCAAAGTTTAGATTTTTTGTTGTTGATTTGAAGTGTCATTTTTTTAAATGTAATTTTACTACAGTCAACTGTAGTAGACAGTTGTCACCCCTTCATTGCTGTGCACTTTTTTTCTGCACAGTGGCTTTGTACCGCCAAAAGATTCTTTGAATTTTCATACTTTTTCATATTTCCCATTAATTTCCTAAGTCGCTAATTTTTGACCTCAAAGGAGCCAAGTGTGACTATTTTTATTTGACCCTTTAACATATCTGAATCATGTTCATGATTTTTTGAGTGTGCACATAGCTAATGCGACAAAAGTCACCAAGTTTCATCCCATTCAAATGAAGCACAAAAAATTCAAACTTCTTAATGTAAAGTTTTTCAGTCATTTTTATCAGAATTCTGAGTTTCCCACTATTCAGTTTTGTTTACTCATTCACGTGCATGTAACATGAAGTTACAATGTTCCCGAGATCATGTCTTTAATTACCAGGGCAACATGTACGGTATAGCTTAAATGCAATATAAGTTGCTTTGTATGAAAGCATCTGCCAAATGTCATACTCTATTTTGTGCAATCTGTCCTTGGTTTATTAGTGGATATGAATCATTTCACAAAACCATGACTTCTGTAGAGGGGAAAATTGTAATATTTGTAGTACATTACATGCAAGTGTAGAGGTCTCTCAATATGAAGTCTTTGTCACTTCGGAATAACTTTCAAGGCCACGAGAACTTTAGTATATCCCTCCTTTTGCAAAGTCTTTTAGCAAAACCTGTGATGATTATCAAGTCCTCAATTACTGAATAGTAAAAAAATTTAAATATTAATTCATTTTAATCTGTGAACGAACCTGGCAGTTAACTGTAGCCCTAGTGTGACATTATCTTAAACAACTGAGAGGTGAGAAAAAGACGTTTGCATTATCTCAGGTTTGTCTGAAAATTAATGATATGACACAGAAAGGTGGAGAATGTGGGATGGGGGTTGGGTGTCTGTGTTTCACAAGGTACAAACTCATTATTTAGCTCTTTTTCTACTGTTTCCTCTCTTCCAACCCATCTCTTATGGGTAGGGGTTGTGTGAACATCTTTATAAGGGCAGAGTTTAGGTTTTAGTATAGATGCTACATTATTTTCAAACGCGATAGAGCATCTTTTAGCGCCACATTTAATTTCCAATCTTCACCAAATCGTACAACAATACACTTGAAAAACATTAGATTCACTTTTGTTTTGTTGATATGATGGATTTATATTGCAGGATTTAATTAAATATATTAAAGGGGTCCTTAATTATGATTTCAGTTTTTAACTTTAGTTAGTGTGTAATGTTGCTGTTTGAGCATAAACAACATCTGCAAAGTTCAATGCAAAGGGAGATATTTTCTTTTACAGAAATCGCTTTTTAAGGACTACAACAAAAGGTTGGTAGGGACTACAACAAGCTTCTTCCCGGGTTTACCCCAAAATTTACGTAAACCCTGCCCCCGGGAACACACAACAAAGGGGGTGAGGCCATGCTGGGCTGCTTTAGAGAAGAGGAAGAGTTGTTGTAGTAGTGTGTTGTTGACATGCCAAAAAAGATGAATATGACGGCACATGCTAGTCGATGAGCTGAATCAACTCCACAGCAACTACATAAATGTATCCACTAACCATTCAGAAACATCCAGTTTCATTCTAAAAGTTGTAACTTCTTCCCGAGTCTCTCCATCAGTGTCAATGTGTTACTGACAATCCTCATTTTGGCTGCGTGAGATTCTCCAGCTTTGTTGTTGTTGAGCAACCGAAGCTCGAGCTGTTAAAGCTCCGCCCTCTTCTGGAAAGGGCCCATGAGCAGCAGCTCATTTGCATTTAAAGAAACACATACAAAAATGTTTTTTGCTCACACCCAAATAGGGGCAAATTTGACGAGCCATAATAAATGATCTGTGGGGTATTTTGAGCAGAAACTTTTTTGGGGTGTCCTGGGAGGTTAATAAATGTGAATGAAGCTATAAAATCACCTCTTTTGATTACACCTGTTAAACAAAATAAACAAAATCCATCTCACTGAAGAAATTCATTAAAGCATGCTGTTAATCGACACTATAAAAATAATCCCTTAGTCATCATATTACTTCAAGACTGCCCATGAGGTATGCCTCACATGATAGCTGCCTCTGTAAGAGCTCGTTCAAAGGGAACAACAGAAAACGTACAGATTTACATCGATACAGTATGTCAGTGCGACGACAGGCATATTGCGATACAAGCATACATTTATGCCGTTTCATACAACTAAAATTCACTTACATCGTCCAGCGGTTTCCTGTGCCATAAATCTGAGGAGATTTGATGTGTAACACAGAAATACCAAATCAATATCATCAGAGAGAGTTTAAATGAGTAGATCACACTGACACAGATCTTTCATCTGCAGTTCTCTGTGACAACTCCAAATGATTCATATTTAATAGCCCATCCATTTCACTCTTCAAAGGCTTGTCACTGGCTTCACAAGTGGCATGCAAATCATCTCACTCCTGGGTTTTATAACAAGCTCTCCAACAGAGTATCTCTCCATCGCAGATATAATCTAATCTCCCTCTTATACAGAGATTCATTCAATGTAAATGTGGACTCGTCACTTTTATAAATGTTATCTTTTGGAAAGCGATATCTGGCAGTCAAGGTGAAGCTGGAGTCTTTGGTTTGTTTATAGAGGTGGGTGAGGTGTGCAGCGCTGCCAGATTCCCTCACAGCCACAGCGGGAGCATCACTGTTGGATCTGGAATTCAGCCATCTCAAACTTTCGCTCACCTCCGAGTTGAGGATGGACTCATGTCACGTTGTGTTGCATGTTACACTGGAAAGATCAAACTAGTACGTTATCACCAACAATGACGTTCACCAAGTTCACTAAGTTCACCAACAATGAAGTTGTTTCCCTGCCTTTGGCCCTTAACACTGGGAGAAACTCCAGCATCTCTGCGACACTACATACGATAAGTGGTTTGGAAAATGGATGGGCGAACGGATAATGCATATAAATATTATTAGAAACAAAAAGAACTTGTAGGGATGAGAACAGAAACATCAGGCTGGTTTTGGTGGTTTTTGTAAAAGAGTACCAAGGAAAATTAACTAACTGAATGAATGAATGAAAGAATGAATGAATTATTTTCGACTGAAGAAAGAAAGAAAGACAAACATCTTGAATGACATGGGGGTGAGTAAATTATCAGAAAACTTTATTTCTGAAGTGAACTAATCCTTTAACAGCAAATCTAAAAATAAAATGAAATAAAATTATTAAATAAATAAACAACTAAATAAATAAATAAATAGTGTTTGGAAATTATTTAAATATATAATGGATATAATTAATTCCAGATTAAAAAAAAATAATAATAATAGCAAATCTAAATAAATAAAGAAATAAAGACATAAATAAAATGTTATAAATTTATATATATATAGTACCAAGGAAGATTAACAGCAAATCTAAAAATTTAAATTAAATTAAATTAAATTAAATTAAATTAAATTAAATTAAATTAAATTAATGAAACAGTAAATCAATGGATGAATGAATTAATGAATTAATTAATTTAATGGATGTAATTAAAATAATTAATTCCTGATTTTTAAATTTGTAAAACAGTATGAAGGAAATCTAATAGAAATTATATCAAAATAAATAAAATTGCAAATTTTCCATGATCTATGCATGAATTCCTTGTTACTGATGACAAATTTATTTTGAATCAACACACCTAATAAACCCAAATATTTTTGGATGGAATAAGTGATTTTCTCTTTATATGAAAATAATTTTATTTCAGTGTGACTGATTTTGTCTGTTCAAGCCACAATATGTAAATTTTTGCCACTAGAGGACGCTTATTCATAACAAAGGCATAGCTTGATGATGCCTTGATTCCATGGAATCATGGGAATTGTCTTGGAAAAGAATCGGGATGGGACTCGGGCAGAAATCATGTTCATGGATGAGATTATTAACATTACTGTAGTATGAATCTGAGAAGGGCCGAGTGCTGTGGGAGTGGAGCGAGGCCACTGGAGTGATTGATAATGAGAGATGAGCGCGACACACGTCTCGAGAGCAGCTGAACTTATATTATGCCGCAGCCGCTGCCTCTGTTTCTTCCGGTCATGAGTATATGGTGTAAAGCAGCACTGTTTTATTATTATTAGATACATTTGTGTGTTGAAAGTTGTTATAATGCTACTCTGTGTGTTCTTTTAGCGGCTGCTATGTGACATTTGCTGCACACAGCAGTAAGCTAGATCGATATTAGGCGTGTTAAAACATGGTACTCGCTGTTAATCAAGAAAAGATTTAAACAATAAAAGACTTCATGTGTTGAGCTTTCTGATGAGTTTTCTGTTGATGAATGTATCCAAACAGTTGCTCACCTGTCTAATAAAACGAATGATATATTAAAGTGTCTTTGGTGTTTGCATGGTTTCCACAAAATAAAACCGGAAACCGAGGGTAATGCAGGTATGATGTCATTGACAGGTGACGCACGGACATGGTCGGTGTCCTGGCTAAAATTGCTTATTTCTCTGGATTTAAACATTCTTGGAAACATTTGGGATAATGTAAGTACACAAGTCAACAATATATATATATATAACACTTCTAGTGGTTTTTGGATATTTTAATCCAAAAATCGTACATATTGTGCCTTCAACTGAATCTCTGTTTATTATAACGGGAGTAATATTCCCCTGTTGCACTGTGTCATGCCATATATATCCATTTTAGACACTGTATATCTTTCTCACTGACAAATGGAGAAACACAGATTGAAAGTCACCCATCTTCCATGTAACCAAGGCTGTTTGGAGATAACATCTGGCACCTGTGTTACATATATGTGCATCAACAGGGCTGAGTCCACGTAAACCGATATCACTAATCCTTGCTTATAATTCATCTTTGCTCAATCCAGCCGGCAGTCCATAAATATAGTGTCACTCCAGGGGTAAATTATGCATTATCTGTTCCTGCCATCTCAGGAACAGAATGTAGGGGTCCATCTGTTGACTTCAGTGGGGGTCATTGTAGATGGGAACTGCAATGACCCGCAAACCTCCTAAATAAATCTATTTTGCCATAACAGGATACAGATTGGCCTACTTAATAAGGGAAGTTTCCTATTCTGTCTCTCTCTCTACGATGCCTCACTAGAAACCTCAACTTTTTTTATCAGCTGCATGTTCACTGAAGAAGAAAAAAAAGGGGGGGAAGCGAGAGTTCATTCAGTAAACGAAACAGAGATTTTAATTCTGAACTCTTGTGGCACTTGCTCTGCACTTTTCTCACACTTGTGTAAATTACATATGCATTTATTTATATTTTTTAGTTAGTTTCACAAGAAAAAAGATTTAAACCATTGCTTTGGTCAATGAAAACTAAAATTTTTAAAATACTTTTTAAAATAAGTCTCTGCTGCTCACCAAAGCATTTATTTAAAATATTGAACATTTTATAAATGTCTTTACTCTCACTTTCAATCAATCTAATGCACTTTTATAAATAAAAGTATTAATTTCTTTAAAAACAGATCATAGCAATCACATACTTTTGAATGGTAGTGTATACGTTTTCTTTGTTCGCACAACAGCTTGTACGAAAATAGGCCTATGACTGTTGTCTTTTTAGACTGGAGAACATAAATCACAAAAAGTGGTTAAAACCAATATACAAACCCAGTGCTAAAAATGCATTTGTGTAAGCACTCAAAACCTCAGTCACTGAGATCTGGTTGTGACAGCTTCCATATGTGCTAATCTAAGTAATACTCCATAAATATTCTTAGTTCTTTCCACCATGAAATACAAAAATGCAAAAAGGTAATTGTGACTTTTTATCTCACAATTCTGAGAAAAAAAGTCAGAATTGTGAGATAAAAAGTCACAATTACCTTTTTGCAAACTCACAATTGCGACTTATAAAAGTGAGAATTGCGTGATATAAAGTAAGAATTGCAAGTTCTAAAGTCAGAATTGCAAATTATAAAGTCAGAATTGTCTGAAAGTCAAAATTGTGAGATATAAAGTCAAAATTGAGAGTTACAAAGTCAAAACTGTGTGATATAAAGTCAGAATTGCGAGTTACAAAGTCATAATTATGTGATATAAAGTCAGAATTGTGTGATATAAAGTCAAAATTGCGAGTTATAAAGTCAGAATTGTGTGATATAAAGTCATAATTGCAAGTTACAAAGTCATAACTGTGTGATATAAAGTCAAAATTGCGAGTTATAAAGTCAGAATTGCGTGATATAAAGTAGGAATTGCAAGTAATAAAGTCAGAAGAATTGTGTGATATAAAGTAGGAATTGCAAGTTATAAAGTGTGAATTGTGTGAAAGTCATAATTGTGTGATATAAAGTCAAAATTGTGAGTTATAAAGTCATAACTGTGTGATATAAAGTCATAATTGTGTGTTATAAAGTCAGAATTGTGAAATATAGTCAAGTCACCTTTATTTATATAGCGCTTTTTACAATGCAGATTGTGTCAAAGCAGCTTTACAGTGATGACTGGTATATAATTTTGGCTGCACAGCCGCTCTTAAAGAATAGTGTCAATGCAGGCAGATCAAAGCACTGTTGAATAAATGTCAAGAATCTTGTTGAATATCAAATGTCAAGTCAAATGTCAAGTGTCCCCAACTAAGCAAGCCAAAGGCGACAGCAGCAAGGAACCCAAACTCCAACAGGTGACATCAGGTGGCAAACAGGTGGCAAATAGGTGTTAAATGGAGAAAAAAACCTTGGGAGAAACCAAGCTTAGTCGGGGGACCAGTCCTCCTCTGGCGAACAGTGCTTTGTTACAAATATAAAGTAAGAATTGCAAGTTATAAAGTCAGAATTGTGTGATATAAAATCAGAATTGCGAGTTATAAAGTCTGAATTGAGAGATATAAAGTCGCAATTCTTTAATTTTTTTGGCGCAAACAAGCTTCCATACTTTACACAAATAATACTTTGTGTGCAATACATCGCTCACACACAAAACAATCCTGGAAAAGCATGGATAGTGATATCCTTCTGCAAGTGTGCGGAGCTCAAACCCATAAACCCGCCCCACTGAAACTCATCACACAGGAAGAACCGTGAACAATCGGGCAAGTGTGGAGCGAGTGAAGCTGGAATGACTTCACTGTCCAGCTGTGAGGAGGTCAGACAACTTTTAATTTAGGAGGAACACATACAGGCCTCCATCCAGTTCCACATCTCAGCCATATACTCACTTACAGCGAATTACTTTGGAACACCCCCTGGAATGTCTGCTAATAGCATTGACATTGGCTGGGAACTGAGCAAAAAATCATTTAACACAGTTCTACTTTACAGGCCAGACCCTTTCTGCAAAAAAAATAAAAAAGGTAGTATGGTAACGAATTGAAGCTGAAATATATTATAGCCTGCCGCAAAGTGATATGTCATGCTGTGTCCCAAATATTAAAGCCGTTAAATTGCCAGAGAAGCAGAGATTGCAGGTAAATGTGGAGCGTCCAGAGGAGGCAAATGGTGATATGAGCTCCCGAACCACTGTCCTACTTAAATGCTGAAATAATTTCACAAAAATGAGTTATAGATAAAGAAATGCATTATACAGTTTTACATTATTCATTTTTTTAATGGTATGTCACAATTTTAATGGCGATCTGTCTATTTTTCATGGTTAAAATACTTTCTTCTTCCCTGGTTTAATATGCAGCCACAACTACAGTATAATAAGCATATTAAAGTACAAAATTCACATGAAAGTGTAACAAAAAAAAAAGAAAAAAAAAAAAGTTTAAATTGTCCGAATACAATCATGAAACCTCAAATGTGCAATTTAAATAATTCTTGGACAAATGTGTAAAGGGCCACCTCAGAGACAAATGTTTAGAAAAGCATGTCAGAGAAGAATCTGAGGCATTTCTGGACTAAACACTTGATATCTCTAGGTTTAGTTACTCCACAAAATTACCTGTCACAATCCATATAGTTTGTTTAAATACTGTATAAAAAGCCTTTTAAATGAAGTACAAAAGAATTTTTTCCACACCTGCCAACTGTACTGGCCATGAAACTGTATTTTATAATACATCATTAACATTATATTTTGCCAGTCCTATGACAAAGGAATTATCTGGTTGCCCTTGAATATTTGTAGTAGTGTTGTCAAAAGTACTGACTTCATGTGCTACAATGATCAACACACGGGAGCGTTTAAAAGCACACGGAATTTGAAAGTGTGAGTGGTCTGCTGATACATGCCTGCTTTCAAATGCTCTGTGTAAGCGCTCAATGAAGAGCGTCATTGAGGTGTATTGTTTTTGAAGCATTGATCATTGTAGCCAATCACAGACATTTCTATCACAGACAAATGTTTTTTAAATGTTTAAAGGGATGGTTCATTGCGATTTCACTTGTTTAACTTTAGATAGTGTGTAATGTTGCTGCTTGAGCAAAAACAGTATCTGCAAAGTTACAGCGCTGAGAGTTCAATGCAAATGAAGATATTGTCTTTTAAAGAATTCTCTGTTTAAGGACTACAACAAATAGCTGGTCAGGACTACAACGAGCTTCTTCCCGAGTTGGCGACGTCACTAACTCTAGAAATTACATAAACCCTGCCCTCCAGAACACACAACAAAGGGGGTGAGGCCATGTTACTGCGCTACAGTACATAACACAAATGCAATAGCATGTCATAAAAAGCAAGATGACAAAATGACAAGTTATAACCATAATTAAATGAAACTATACCTGTTCTATCTTCATGCAGCATATATTCTCTGGCTCTATAGGATCTTACAACAGTTCCCACATGAGTGATTTATAGACTATCATGACAGAATATGCTAATCAATGACTTTAAGATAGTTAACTCCACATCAGCTACATAAATTCATCAACTAACCGTTCAGAAGCGTCCTGTTGCATTCAAAATGTTGTCACTTCTTCAAAATGAGTCTCTCCCTCATTGTCCGACTGAACATAAAAGGCTGAACAGTTTCTGACATTTTCAATTAGTCTGCGTGAGGTAATGTGAGGCGCTGCTAAGTGCTAACAGGAGCTTCTGAAACTCCGCCCCCTTTTGAGAGCACCAGCTCATTTGCATTTAAAGGGACAAACACAAAAACAGAGCGTTTTTGTTCACGTCAAAAAGTGACAAATTTAACATGCTATAAAAATGATCTGTAAGGTATTTTTGATTATGTTGAGCTTTGTAAATGGCAGGCTTTCCAATTCTGTGGAAAGCTTCATCATTTTGTGCTGGTCCTCCTGTGAGAAGCTATGGTGTGACGCAAAGGTTCTTTGCCACCATGTGTGATTAACAGCACAGAAATGCAATTACACTAATGTTTGTTGTCCATGTACTCACTTTGCGCTCAAACTCCCCAGCACTGTGGGCATAGTTCACTGTATCTGGCAGCAACAGTAGCGACTGTCTACGAGTTTCCGATAAATCTGCATGGCTGCCACCCAGCATCCATAAAAAACCCTTCACTTCTTTTAATTGCAACGGTCTAGAAGTGCCGGGAACAAGCGCAGCATAATTCCTCTTTTGTCAAAAACTTTCTTTGTCCTTTTCTTGTACCTTCCATGTGATTCTCACTGGAAACTACTGATACACTTCCAAAGCGGTGAGTGCTAAAGGTAAGGGACCTGAATAAATCATAGTTGTTTCTCATGTGGAAACAAGCCTACACCCTCTCTTAAGTTAGCGACAGCCTTTGAACTAATCCTTGCAGACCGAAAACTGATTATTTATTCATCTGTTCGTTTGAACGCCACTCTCATTATTGTTCCCACATCGCCCTGTGAACATAAGCAAAAAGCTGTCGTTCTCTGGCTGTCTCGCCCTTTCTCGTTTTCAAAGCCTTGTCAAGTGGGGAAAATCCTAGTATGACACATTTTGGAAAAAGAAACCCTCCAAATTATGAGGGCAAATGAATAATGTACGCTCTCATCCTGAGTATTATCGAGTTCAATGCACTGTATCTGTGCCAGTGGCTTATTACTGGCTTAAGATGACTGGGAAGGCATATTGTGCGGGATTTGTTACTGGAACACAGGCCGAGCTCTCAATGGCTCTGATTGAGAACATGAATTCTGCAGGCTGCCCCTTAAAAATGTTTTTATAAGAAAAGGGCAGAGCAGATAAGAGAAAGACACAGCATCACTGATGAATAAGACCTTCATTTGGAGAGCAGCGAAGATAGCATCGCTGCTTCTTGGAAGATGGCTGTACTTCTGGGAAAGAGGGAGGGCAGCGTGGAGCAGAGGTCTTTTATAATAGAATACTTCTCTGAGTCGCTCTTCCATCGCACAGCAGTAAAAGGTTTAAATTGGTCAGTCCTTTCTGATCAGCAGAACTGAAATTTGATTCAGACAGACGTCCAGAGCAAACACACAAACAGCTGGAAGTGAGCCGTAAGCTATGGTGACATGGGCTAACAGGTACGTATGAGGTCAAAGACAACGTTCCCACCACCTATGCAGAACTGTTACACAGTAAATATTCTCACTAAACCTGGAAGGCAATACCACCCAAGTGGACTTACTGTGTTGCCACCAAACACATAGATGGTCCTTTCCAGATTTGGAAATATGAGCGAGTTGGAGCAAGCAAAATGTTATATTGCAAGCCGTTTTGACTTTTATTCATTCTCAGGATATGAATTCTTGATATCAACAGGAATTACATTTCCACTAGTATCTGTGTTAATTCTTCATATCAACAATTCAATATTCACTAGTTAAAATGCTATCTTTTTAGAATTCTTGATATCTGTAAATAATTGTATTTTCACTAGTGAAATGTCACCATAGGCTGCCATTCAAATTCAATTGTTGATATCAAGAATTGATTGATTACTAGTTGAAATTACACTTTCACATGTCAGAAATACAATTCTTACTAGTAAAAATCATAATTTTTGATATGAATAATTACATTGTTACTAGTAAAAATGTGAATTTTTCTCATTCACGAACAGAGAGCTGCTCCATTTGAAAGTAAAAGTTGGCCGAAACTTTATAGCGCATTTTAAACCATGAACTATTTTGGATTTTGGAAAAAAAATTAACAGCTAACTAACTAACTCCACTCTTACTATTATAGCCATTAACCAGCCCACACAGAACATGCATCTTTTTGCATTTTCTGCACTGGCTTTTTAAATATTTTTTAATTTGTTTAAAGGGTTTCACTTGTTTAATTTTTTATTATCAAAAATTCAATTGGCACTAGTTGAACCATAAGTTCTTGATATAACAATTGAATTGCTACTAGTAGAAATGTTCATATTTGATATCTGAAATATCAATATAATTTCAGATATCTAAAATGGCTTTCTTACTAGTAACAATCACATTCATGAAATCAGAAACTAACATTGTCACTAGTGACAATCACATTATTGATATCAAAAATTAACATTGTTACTTGTAGCAATTCAATTGTTGATATCAAGAATAGATATTTGCACTGGTAACAAAGTAATTAATGACATCAAAAATGATTATTCTTACTAGTAAGAACTGTATTTCTGATATGTGAAATTGGAATTTCAACTAGTAAGAAATCAATTCTCGATATAAACAATTGAATTTGAATGGCAGCATATGGTGACATTTCACTAGTGAAAATACAATTACAGATATCAATAATTCTAGTTTTTACTAGTGGAAATGTAATTCTTGATATAAAAATTAGCATTTTAACTAGTGAAAATTCAATTGTTGGTATCAAGAATTAACATTGTTCCTACTGGAAATGTAATTCCTAATATCAATAATTGAATTGTTGATATCAAGAATTCATATCCGAAGAATGAATAAAAGTCAAAACAGCTTGCCATAAAAACACCCTCATTGGTCTTGAGATGATGCATAATCAGCTGTACTTCAAATTAAGATAACGGAATCATACCTGAAGCAAATATATCCAAAGCAAACCCATACATGTGTTCAAATCTGATATTACGCTTAGATTTGTTGTCATGGAAACATGTTTTCCAAAATGGCACAATGTTAATTTTAAATGGTTTGAAAAATGGATGGATGTTAGCAAGTGTGAACAAATATTAAGAATATTGAGAATTGATTGGGAATGCCAGAATATATATATATACACACACACACACACACACAGTATATGAAACATGCCGAGATAAAGGTTGATTCAAATAGCTTAAGTTTTATTTTATTATTAAAAAGTTTTCTATATGGATATATTGTAAACTTTAATTTAATCCTGTGATCAAAGCAGAATTTTCAGCATTATTACTCTTCAGTGTCACATGATCCTTCAGAAATCACTCTAATATGCTGATTTGTTGCTCAAGGAACATTTCTGATGTTTTGATGAATAGACAATTTAAAAGAACGTCATTTATTTGAAACTAAATGTTAAATGTACATTTTGTTTACACAGACTCAATTCAGTATGCAGCTCAAATCAGCATAGAAAAGCAGAAAAACAGGTGATGTTCAGACACGTTCTATAACCGTAAATTACTGCACTCTATGTTGGAACAAAATACGACACTCCCACACTGGCCTGGAGAGACAGCAGTCATTTCTATTGTGTGAGTTTCTTGTGTTCATAAAGAGCATATCTTGGAATGAAATTGCAATTATATTATGTTCCCATGTTTGGCAGAAGCGCAGAGTCTTGCTCTGTGGCGTGCTGTGTCATAAATCAAACGGCTCTTAATTATGCGAGCTGAATGAGTTGACAGAGGCCTGACGTGGCCTGATCTGTCTTTTCAATACCGCCTGGCGCTTTTATAGCGACTAATAATGGAAAACTCACTCGGAGTGGGAGGAGTGATTCGGGTGGCCTAACAAGAGTTGGCGATGGCATTGACAGTTCTGACCGCAATCAGTCTTCAGGCGTTGGGAAGCTTTTAATGTGTTTAACACACCTCCTAGCTTTGAGGCGCTGAACGCGTATTCCCACATTAAAACTGATTGCGCTGCCAACAGAAATGAACACTTTTCTTTGGTCATTAGAGATTCTGCGTGAAAAATGGCACAACTTCAGCCCTAGTTTATTCAGGGAGGAAGCATTTAGCACTGCTAGATGCTTATTTGGATCGCTCTGCATATTGACGATAAGCCACTACGCGATCATGCATGCAAGGCATGACAAACATCTCTTTGAAAAGCTCCCTGTGACAGTAGCTCAGCTAATCTCTGTGATTATAGTGGTATCCATTACATGCTGCTACTTGAAAAAGCAGTTCAGGTTGTGCTCTTTGTTGTGGTGACAGAGGGTAGCCTCAATTCCAAATAAATATTGCGGTGCAGGGTGCTAAAGACAAGCTTCAAACAGAGTTAGCTTCCTTAGAAGCTCCTGGCTGAGACTAGCATCAAGCTAATAAGCAAACTTCTGTAGGCTGTAATGTCAGCCTAGAGGTATAACGTGCGACACTGACACTCTGACATGTTTACTTGATCTCTAAACCAGACATTTTCTGCAGCAAGTGGAGGCGAAACCCAATGGAGACCACAAAATGACTCTAGAAGCCAAAGCGTGGTTACCACACCATCAAACTCAAACAAGAAATAAGATGCAGCACCATTTTAGAAGGAAGCCAGAGTCATTATTTGAGAGTGTGTATATATAGAAATCAGAGGATGTTTTCTAATATGTTCAACATGGCCAACATCTGGACTGGGCACACATGGAGATGGAGTATCGAGCCGAAAACACAGAATGTTCCCCTAAAGTTGCCATGTGGTGGTAGGTTCTTTTTTGTAACCAAAAAGTAAGCTTCCAAGAATGTTTCAGGGAGTTCAGGGAGTTTTTTTTATTTATTTTTTTATAATAATAACCTAAAGTGAACCTATAAATAGCTTTCTCTAATATTTTTAGAATTTCATATAACCTAAATAAACCATACAGAACGTCCTTACAGGTTTGTAACAAAGTTTGTTGATAAGCAAAAAAGAAAGCAGAAACCAGCGAACATTGAACATAACTGTAATAATAAAATAAACATAAACAACAAAGCGAAATAAACCCTCACGGACAACTGCCACATAAACTAAAACAAAACAACAACATAAAGTCCAGGCCTGGAATTCACCTACATTTCTTGACAGTTTTCTGTATCCCTCCAGCACCCCGTCTCCTCACACTTGCCTGGTTACTATCCTAACCAGATACAGGGAGAGTACTCTGGGTTCGAGCCAAAATTCCGAGCCGGAGCCCTCCCCTCAGACAGCCCGCCAGATACGCATACTATATACTCTATCTTATTATTTGTAAGTGTAAACTCGTGAACTTCACTGTCTTCACTCCTCCTTTTATCCTTCTGGAGCTCCTCCATGGGACTCGAGACTGGTGTGGCACGCAGGTGACACTCATTAACACTTGTGCCACCGGCCTCTCTCTGCTCCCATGGCTCTCGGCCCCGCCCTGCTTGCCACAAGTTTATTTTCAGGTTTTATTTTTGTAATGTAAACTAAACATGAAATTAAAATAAGAATGTTAGGAGAATGTTGACTGAACGTTTGGGGAATGTTCTGCCTGCTTAAAAAGAATGTTCTATCTCTGTAAAAAAAACTTTTCTGGAAAAAAACAGACTGCATGAAAATGCATGTTTTGGGAACATTCCCAGAACGTTCTGGGAACCAAAAATTGTTAGCTGGGTTGCTTGTAGGAGGGCAAATCCTTCAGTGGCCTTCAGTTGTGGGTGGACAAACTCTGGAAGTACTCACAGCCTGAAGGGTTGTTTAATTTCTCATTTGCCGTTAATCCATCATCTCCTACAACTCGCTGCCTCCTGATTGGCCCTGTTGCCACATACCGTAGTGCAGGGACTCCAGAATAGTGTAAATTTGTTTTTGTCTTAGTGCCAGAGAAAACAAACACTTCCTCAGAGAACGTGTGTGAGCTGTGGAAAATCGGAGACTGATCACACCCGGGAGAACGACTGCAGCTGAAGAATTGTGTGTTCAGATAATATTGGAAAATATTGGTATTTCTGACAAGATTTGTGTGCTTCTGTGACTGCTAAATATAAGTACATGTGATTTAATGAAATAAAATACAGTAATTAGTCAAGCACTGTTATCTTAAATTGGTTTAATTGCTTTGAGGTATTCAGAGAATTTAAAGTACAGTACTTTCTTCTGGAAATGTGATCACAATATCCAGTGTGATTTCATGCATATTCAAAGGTATTCATATGTAAAGTGCACACGTAGATTTTTGTACTTTTGGATAGACACTTTTTTTGCTGCGCCTTGAATGTAAATCGTCTTCTATAAATAAATGAAGAGTCTTTTTAATGAACAATATCTAGATGGAAGAAATATTCATAGTAACAGAATGTATTATTCATTCAATTTAATTCTTGTATGTGTGTGAGCTGTAAATGCATGCCTATATTAAACATGATTTCATTAGACATTTAATATTAAATATAATTGAATTAATTCAATATTAATTTTATTTTTAAAATGTATTATTGTTTTGCATGATTTTATTGATTGATGATTATTCATTTAATTTATTGAATATTATAATTAAATACACTTTAATAAACCTTCTATGAAAAAAAAGTGTGAAAATTGTACCAATAGGATACAACAGCTTGACACTGAGGCAGTTCCCTTAAAGGAACAACTTTGTACCGTATTTACCCCTAAAAGGTGCATAGTACGCTAAAAAAAAAAACGATTTTTTGATGCTGTTCAGTTTATTTAAACTATTTATTTTTTATTTATTTATTGCTTTTTTTTTTTTTTTTTTTCAAAAACATTGCAAATGAGTTGGGCTGACACTATTAAATTAAGCTGTGCCCAACCATAGTAAATAAGTTGAATCAACCTTAATAAATTAAATTGACCCAACATAAGTACATTAAATTGGAATAACAGGATTGCATAATGCTGAAATAAAGCAACTTAATCATGTGGAAATCCTTTCCTTGGTTTTTTTATGTTCATTCAAAGAGTTATTTTTTTGAGTGTAGTACAAATTCCTTTTAGGGATAGATAAAGTACAAAGTTGTCCTTTTAAGGGTATTGCACCTTTTAAAGTGTATAAGCAGCTACAAGTACATTCTTTGCACATTTCTTCTGACTGTATGTTGTCAGTGAAAAAATAAAATAAAAAAATCTGTCCATGTGCAACATATGCATTGCAAATACTTCATTACAGTATACATAGCTGTTTTACCAGTGCCATTGAGATGCATAGGAATGCTAACAGTCAAGCACTCCAGGTATTATATACATCCTTGGTACGAACACCTATGCATACTAATGAGATCACACTGGAGTTTCAGAAAGAGAAGTGGATTGCTGCCAACCTGTAAACTTTATGTACTGGCACACCAAAGACAGATTTATCACAGCTGTAATATCACAGTATGGGCTTCACAAAGTCCACTTTCCATCAGACTCATCCACGAACACATTGAGGAGCACATGTGCTCTTAAAACATTAGCATATTAAAGTTACAATCACAGGAAAGAAGTGGCTGGAAAAGCAGATGGCTGCATTTTATGCAGCTGATATTATGCAAACCATGCCCTGAGGCTTGCCCCCATTTACTTCTCTTTAATTGGCAGACGACTGTGTGGTGCCAGACAAGGCAGGTGGCAAGGTAGCGCTCTTGCATGTTACATCCAAAGGGAGAATTATACATTTATTTCTATCTCCTCAACCTCTCATAAAACAGGCTGCTCTTATGCACACTTACCGCTTAGCTGATCATGATTTATTTAGAGAGAAGGCAGATGACAAACCTTCCTTTTATGCGTACTATCATAATCTTAGATAATTAGCTGTAAACCAACAGAATGAATTAAAGGTCATCTTGTAAATGCTGCACATGAGAGATTACATATCACTTAAAAGTACTGTCAGTTCAGTTGTTTTAGGAGTATGTTTTTTTTAATGATTACAAACATTATTGGGGTTAAACTACTATAATTAGAGCTCCATTTGAATAAAATTAATTGCATGATATGCAGATTAATTTATTGAATAAATCACACATAATTGCATTTTAATATTTACTTCTAATTAAAGGCCTCAGATGAAGATGATTCAAAGACGTTTGATTATTATTGCATGCAATATATTAACTCTTCCCCGCCATTGACAGAATTTTCCAGTAATCCATGTTTTCACTGTTATACAGTAGGGGTGCTATTACTCATCACCTGAAAGAGTAGAGAATCTCAGGATACAAAAACAAGCGAAGAAGAAGCAGAAAAATGTGATAAGCTAATGCAATCATCAAACAATCAATAGAGTATACTGTAAAGCAAGATCAAGGGCTAAACCAGGGTATTTTTAGCAAATTTGTTTATGCCCACCAAGGTAACTTGGACCTCTACTGTACCTAGCATGCACACTAAATAAGAGGCAACAACAGTTTCTTGGCACTTTAAGCCATTGATTAACTCTGATTCACCCAGTAGTGCGCTAGGCCAATAATAGCACACCACCTCAACAGCCCTTAGCCCACAGAGGTCTCGGTGGGTCGGCTTTTAAATATATACCAGTCAAAGAGGAACCATTTTGCTTCAGAAATTGGAATCATAGACCTTCCAGAAGAAGAATTTGAGAATTTGACAGCAAAATGAGCTTTGTTCACATCTGATAAAAGACCACTTAAAAAAAGAAAGGTTAAAACATGAAGCATCAGAGGGGAAATGAAGGCCAGTACTTTGGCGTATGCTAAATAAAGACTTTTCCTTTTGAAGAATTCCATTTCCTTACACCATGAAATATGCTCCTCATCCCTTGGGGCTGAGTAATGTGTTATCAATAGTGAGCTTCCAGAAACTTCTGAAGATACTTCATCAATCATCTCTGGACTGACTGAACTTTTGGAAATCTTGGCACAGACCCACAGCTAATGCCAAAATTACAACATGTAACATCTGCAATTTTATATAACACGTTGACACTAAATGTTTCCAGAAGTTAATTGTTTTTCATTTTTACACAAACTATATTAATGCCATGTTATTTGGCCTTATATTAAAAGGTAAGGGTGAGCAGAGAGGAGAGGAACCAAATAACGCATAGATTTTTCATAGTTCTGGATGGTTTGATGAATACTAGCAATCTTGCAAACAAAATCAGTAGGGTTTTTGCTAGTAGGTTCCAGTGATAATCTCAGTTTTATCCATGTTTAGTTTCAAAAAGTTGGAGATGAGGCATTCTGTTATTTCATTCATACAAGCAGAAATGTTATCAATTAGAGTGGAGAGACCAGGCTTACGGATATAGATTTGGATGTCATAAGCGCAGAAATGATAGTTAAACTCGTGTTGATGTAAAATCTGACAGTGGTAGTATGTAGAGGATGAATAACAATGGACCAAGATCGGATCCCTGAGGGACACCTTGCTTCACGGGGACAGTAGGAGATCAAAAATCCTGCACTAAAATGTAAAATTGTCAATCAGGGAGATAGGAGACAACACCAGAGATACCCACATCTGAGAGGTGGAAAATAAGTAAATCATGACAGTATCAAAGATGGAGCTAAGGCTGAGTAAAGTAGTACCAGAAAGTAGTAGTTCATTTATTA
Organism: Chanodichthys erythropterus; assembly: GCF_024489055.1. Taxonomy (NCBI): domain Eukaryota; kingdom Metazoa; phylum Chordata; class Actinopteri; order Cypriniformes; family Xenocyprididae; genus Chanodichthys; species Chanodichthys erythropterus. The sequence continues at coordinate 28,789,137 of NC_090243.1, forward strand.
CCTTTACAAGGGCAGTTTCAGTACTTTGAAGAGGACGAAACCCAGATTAAAAGGTATTAAAGAGATTCTTTTCAACAAGAAAAGACTGAAGCTGGAAGGCAAGAGTACTTTCCGGTAATTTGGGAAGAAATGGTAGATTTGAAATAGGACGATAATTTGATATAACTGACGGGTCAAGGTTGGGTTTCTTGAGAACTGGGGCAACTGCGTCACTTTCAAGTGGTAAAGGGAATGAAGCAGAGGCAAGAAATGTATTTATGAAGTGATAAATAGGTGCAGAGATGACAGAATGGCAGAGTTTCAGGAGAGAAGTAGGAGCAGGATCAAGTCGACAGGATGGAGAATAGAATTTCAAGATTAACTCAGTGATACCAGATCGATTATTCAGAGAAAAGCTAGTCAAAGACTGGCCAGAGAGATTAGGCCTAAAAATAAACTCAGCGACCTCATAAGAGAAACATTGGTGGATGGCATCTTTCTTTTCCAGTATTCTAGAAAGAACAGCAGAGCTCATCTGAAGCTAGGGCAACATGAGATGGAGGTTTGGTGCGCTTGTTTACGATGTCAAATAATGCTTTTGGCCTACTACTTGATTTGTTAATCATAGCAGAACAAAACCAGAACGATCCGAGTTTAGAGCAGATTTGTAAGCTTTGAGGTGTTCAAGAAAAGCTAAATAATGAACAGCAAGATCCGTTTCCCTGTAAAGATGCTCAAGCCTTTAAGATATGAAGCTCAGGAATGTAGCAAGGAGAAGAGTGGGAGGAAGGGACAGATCTGGTCTTAACAGGAGCATAATCCTGTACGATTCCAGAAATGATGGAGTGGTATTTCGATATCAGATCAGTGATGGAGAAGACATATCAGATAGTAGATGAGGCACAAAATGCTGCAACATCAATAGTTTTAAGGTCGTGATAAGATGTTTTAAGGCATTTCTTTTGCTAAATTCAATAAGTTTATGATCAGATCATATATTTGAAAAAATAAAATAAATCCTATGAACCCTTTAAGCAGATTTACACAATCTGAGGAAGTGAAAAAGTGTTAAGTTTTGCCCTACTTCAACCAATACTATGGTACTGCCTTTATCATGTTACATGAATATGGTAATCATGTAGTACCATGGTATATATATATATATATATATAAATAAAAGTATATGGTGTTACCATCTGATACAACCACAGTACTACTGTATAGTACTGCCACAGTCAACATTTAAAGGAACAATCACCCAAAAATGAAAATTCTGTCTAATTTACAACAGCAGATCTCATAGATTATCAATGGATTTCTTGTATATATATATTTGTTTGTATATGCAGCATTTTGGCTGAATCTACTTTACAGACAACAGTATAACACCCTAAATATTTCAGAGCACAACCTGCCGAGTCACATTTACGCATCCAGCAACCTGCAAACTCTGGCAGTGACAGCTCAGAACATGAGAGAGTCATTCAGATATCAGACACAGGTGAAGAAAACCACCTGGCTGGCAGTGTGCTTTATGTGAGTTAGCAGGGGATCTGGATACTGAGGGTAAGTAGGCATGAGGGCATGTGAGCGTGCCTTGTTTCCGACACATTTTCACCTCTCCCAGGGCCTCAGGCAGTAAACACTCTAAATAAATGATGCCTTCTGAGATTCTCATTGGCTCCTTCATCGGTTGATTATTGCCACTAGCTACACTAGCTCGTTTATTTATTTCCTGCTAGAGGTGCGACAATAAGTTCCGCCTGCTTTCTGGAATGACTTGTAATGAAAAGGTACTTGGCAGCTGATTAAAGTGTTTAATTTAAGCATAAACATAATCATAAATAGTGAAGAGGGATCCATGAGACAATAAAGCTTTCGACGTAAAATGCAACTTGGGAATTTGTGATCTTGAGCAATTTTGCTAACTTTGTGCCATGTGGTCAAATAACTCACATTTTAAGAACTTAGCAGTGCTTACTAAAGGCAAGAATCAGTTCATTTACGGGTAGGGGATTTTTAAAACTTCACCATAAATGTTTTTCAGAAAATGTGAAAATCTTGTTCGGTAACACTTTATTCCGATAGTCCTCTTTAACAATAATAACACTCAAAAAAACGCTGGGTTAAAAACAACCCAAGTTGGGTTGAAAATGGACAAACCCAGCGGTTGGGTTAAATGTTTGCCCAACCTGCTGGGTAGTGTTTTTTAAACCAACTATTGTTTAAAAATTGCTATATGGCTAGCTTAAAATGAACCCAAAATAGTTGGGAAATTAAAAACCAGATGCAATTAGAGACAACAATAATAGACAAAAGGTGAAAGTTTATTAATAAGCTTTAATATTTTATTAATATAAATGTAATAGTTTAATAGTTTATTAATATAAATGTATTAATAAGCAATTTAATAATTGTTTATTGTTTAATAATTATTCATTGAACATTAATAAATGTTCATTTCCAACATACTTTGGGTTACTTTTAATTAACTACCCAGCAGGTTCGGCAAACATTTAACTGGGTTAAAACAACCCAATTGCTGGGTTTGTCCATTTTCAACCCAACTTGGGTTGTTTTTAACCCAGCATTTTTTAGAGTGAATAATATGTTTTATTTATTTAGCACCTTTCAAGAACCCAAGGACGCTTTACATAAAGTTGCTAGATAACGGTAACACTTTATAATAACTGCACACTATGAAGCATTAGTTAAGCATTAATAAACAGTCAGTTCATCATTTAAAAAGCATTCATAGACATTAATAAGCAGTTTATAAATACACCTATAAATGCTTTGTCCTTGATTTACAAACATATCTATAATGTGTTAAATAATTGTATTTTCATACTTTATTAATGATCAATTCATCATTTCTAAATTAAGTATTACATTATTTACAAATCAGTTATTTAGGAGTAGTCAGTGGTTCATAAGATCATTTAGGAAATGTAAGTAAATGATTAATAAACTATTTAAACATACATCTTATTATTTAGACATATAGTAATAGTTACACAGTGTGTTAATAAATGCTTTATTAACACATATCCCTACTGTAATTCATGATTAATTCAGGTAGTTATAAAACATTTAGAAGTGGTCAGTTAACTACTTTTGTGAGCTCATCTAAAGTGAGGACTGTTTACGCCTCGTAAAGCTTTACAAAGGAGATTTAAAGGCTCAGTTATCTTCTGCACTGCTGTTCTCTAATGTTTTAAAGTTAGTACTGGGGTAGTTTTGACAGTGTGAAATATTTTATTACATTATTATTTTTTTATAAAAATATTATTTGTTTTATTTTGGGTCTCCTGTAATCCAGTGTTGGCATTGGTAAATTTTTATTCAGCAATGTTTAAACTTTACAGAAATGTATTTTTATATCAAAAGGCTTAGTTATGTACTTAGTAGCACAGTTATGTTTTCTGTAGGAGTACAGGAATTTTTATTTTCTGTGAAATTGCAGGTTTACTTTTAATTTTATATCAAGTTACCTGTCGTAAAGTTTCATTTTTTTCTTCTAAAAATTTCTGTGTTCTGTATCCTTTACATCTCCTTTATAAAAGTTTTACGAGGCATAAACAGTCCCCATATTTAGATAAGCTCACAAAAATAGTTAACTGACCACTTCTAAATTTTTTATAACTATCTGAATTAATCATGAATTGCAGTAGGAATATGTGTTAATAAAGCATTTATTAACACACTGAGTAACTATTACTATATGTCTAAATAATAAGATGGATAAATGTATGTTTAAATAGTTTATTAATCATTTACTTACACTTTATAAATGATCTTATGAACCACTGACTACTCCTAAATAACTGGTTTGTAAATAATGTAATACATAATTTAGAAATGATAAATTGATCATTAATAAAGTATGAAAATACAATTATTAAACACATTATATATATGTTTAAACAAGAACAAAGGATTTACTAATACTAAACTATTTACTAATGCTTAACTAATGCTTCATAGTTTGTTCCAGAGCTTAGAAGCTGATATGCTGAAAGTCCTACCACCCACAGATAGACGGAACTTGGGTACTGCAAGCAGATTTTCAGAGCTCGATCTCAGAGTACGGGCAGGGACATAGGGGATAATCAATTCGGAGAGATAAGAAGGTGCTAAACCATGACGAGGCTTGAAAGCTAGAGCAAGAATCTTAAACTGGATGCAGTAACTAACAGGGAGCCAATAAAGTTGCTGTAAGACAGGGGTGGTGTTAGCTGATTTTTTTTTTGGTAAAAGTGTGGGCCCGAGCAGCTGAATTCTGAATGAACTGCAAGCAATTTATGACTTTTTTGGGTAGACCATAAATCAACGAGTTGCAATAATCAAGATGTGAAGTTATAAAAGCATGAACAACGGTTTCCGCATCTTTGAAATTTAGTAAGAGTCTTAAATGGACAATGTTGCGAAGATGGAAGAAACAGGACTTGACAAGCTGATTGATATGGGGTTCAAAGCCCAGAATCAAACAACACACCGAGGTTTCGTATAGTGGAAGAGGGTTGAACCAGAACACCGTCAATGTTAATAGAAAAGTCATGTTGGGAGAGATCAAGGGATTTAGGGCCTACTTTAGACATTCTACTAACCATAAGTAACTTTATGTCAACTAGCAGTTATTAGAGTATTAATATCTGCTTAACATTGTATTTTGATGCTCCCTAACTGACATTCTACTGACTATAAGTAACTTAACAAGTATGTCAACTTGTTTTTTTTTAACCCTAACAGTTTACTAATACTCTGAGAGTCAGTTGACATGTAGTTGCAAAGTTGCTAATACAGTAGTTAGTAGAATATCTAAAGTGGATTGTCAAAATAAATTGTGACCTCTAGTTTACATGGATTTCATTGGATGGTGAACTGTAAAAGTTCATAGGGTTTCTTGGTGTTTCCTGGTGAAGAACTTGATGAGCTTTTGTGAAGAGCATCAGGAAATTGTGTTTCAATCTATTCATGGAATTCGTACTGCACATTTGAAAATGTTGCTGATGACTCAGAGTCGTTTATCCTGCATTGATTTCCTCCATTTTCATTAAAAAAACTGCCTGCAAAATCCAATTTTGTCTGCTCCTCAAAATGAAATTATAAAATTAAGGCAAACATTAGCGCCAGTTCGTAAACCCATTTCCCTCCTTGCCTCAACTTAATTGCTGATGGGCTCCATGCATTTTCAGCCATTTAGGTAGAAACAAATTTGGCAATAAACTCTGTGAATAAGAGAGAATACACATTACCATGTGCCATAAACCCATCTTACCCCCACAAAGGGGACAAAATAAGGTAGATAAATAATAACTCAGAGGGAAAAAAGTGAAGAACTGTTGGACAGCAGAATTAATAACCATCAATTCAACTGAAAGCTTTCCGTCATAACCCCGCTGAGTCAACAGGCCCCTACAGGCACAGTCCATATTAAGAAATCTTTTCCCAGAGATGGTCTTGTGGTCGTGTGTTTGTTGAGATTACTCTTCATAAGAGGCACAACGCTCCAGAGAACAAACCACAGGAGATGGGAAGTGTTGAGACACCTACTAAGCCTGCAATTAATCCCCCGAGCCAGTGATTCAATCTGCTGTCACCCTCCAATATAATACAATGAGAGAGCACTGAAAATGTGTAAACACTCTGGTTTAGTATAGGACAATGTTTGGATTTGTTTCATATAATGTGTGTCAAACGGGCAAAATAAGTACCTACTCAAGAGAGTATGCGATTTTGGACACAGACTATTTCAGAGCCACCAAACTAACATTTGAGATGCTGTGATGCGCTGTTGAGTCTAGATATCTAATCTAATCACAGCCCAAATAAAACCCAAATTTGAATGATATATTGCACCCTTAAAATATTTCTGGACATGAATACATATTCTAATAGAATACTCAAGTTTATTCTTTTAAAGTAAATTATTCCCATAATAAGTGTACTTCTTTATCACAAAGGAAATCTTAATCAACCTTATGTCGTTCCAAACTGCTGGATCTGTTGCTCAATGGAGCACGACTGTGCATGTTAGATGTGGGGGGTGTTTTTCAGGCCAGTTCATCTTTATCTCCTCATGACTGGCCCGTAATTTTAATAAACTGGCAGATTTAGCACATTCTCTCGCCAAAAAGATGCATGCAGATGTAGCAGGTTCTGCCAGCTCCTCTTCTTTGATTACACTGTGTGTGAGGTCTCAGGTCTGTGTGTGTCTGGCCCAAAGCAATATCAGAGGACGTGACAAGATGTACAGATGGGCATATATTCCATGTGGACCATTAGCTGAAGCTCTCAGCGGGAGTCCGAATGTATTTTTCTATCATTTTCGAAGCTAGATACATCTAGTATATCTATAGTGCCAATGTTACTGTGTAAATATAGTGAGGAGGCATAATTAAACTTGTTCATTTTGGTTTAATTATTATTATTATTATTATTATGTTTTAGAATTAATCTATTCATCTAATTAATTCAGATTATAGTCTATAATCAAACATTTTGAATTAATTTAATCAAAATTTTAATGACCTAATCTGTCGAACCTGAGGCCAGTGAATTGCAGAGCAAACATATGCGTTTATTCATATTCATAATGATATTTATATTATTTTCATTTGTGCATTTTTTTAAATAATATTTTTCTCCAGTGGTCCAAACATCCATACAGGCTTACAGAATGGTGTGTAAATCAGCGATCAAAGGCTTAGGGCATTCCATTTAAACACTTTATTTAAAGGGTTAGTTCACCCAAAAATGAAAATGATGTCATTAATGACTCACCCTCATGTCGTTCCAAACCTGTAAGACCTCCGTTCATCTTCGGAATACAGTTTAAGATATTTTAGATTTAGTCCAAGAGCTTTCTGTCCTTCTATTGAAAATGTTTGTACGGTAGACTGTCCATGTCAGAAAGGTAATAAAAACATAATTAAATTAGTCTATGTGACATCAGTGGGTTATTTAGAATTTGATGAAGCATCGAAAATACATTTTGGTCCAAAAATAACAAAAACTATGACTTTATTCAGCATTGTCTTCTCTTCCGGAATCCTTTCCATTGAATTGATTCCATTGAATTGATTCCATTGAATCCTTTCATCTGTCTGCGTTTGGTAATGCACTTTTACGTCGCCGTGGTTGTTTTTGGCGATTAACTTTTCTATTCTACTCTGATTATATAATGGTAAATATTACAATATCATAGCACAACAATAGTGATCATCAATAATGATAAGCCTAATACTCACAATAAAAATAATAAGGTCATACAGATCATAGCACAGTCTCGGAGGTAAGTAGTGGATTATCCTTCATCTGAAATGTTTGTCTTTTCATCCTGAAATGCAAGGCAAATGTTGGATCGCAATAATTAAGTTTCCACAAATCCCTTCACTCGATTGGGATGTTCTCTTTTATTCTGGATGGCAAGGCCAGTGACTGTAATATTGAGCATATTTTGCATTAACGTCTTTATACCGATTTCATCAGGCTCTGAAAATTCTTCAAAAAGAACACAAAGAATGGCCTTCTCAGCTGCCATAGTTGCATCTCCTGCATCATCAGAACATGGTGTTCAACGCACCAGCGTTTCTGTTTAAAAAACGTTTTGCAATGTTTTGTCGGGGCTGAACTCAGCCCTGGTCTGTGTCATTAAGCACGATTCCGCCTATCCTGCCTTCACTAATACCACTCTCATAAAATACTTGAATTATATGTTGACTTTGAAACCTAAATTTAATATTCAACAACAAATATTTCAGCAAAATTAATATGTTTGCGCTGAATTTTAATTGTCTCTCTCTCTAAAGTGTCCCTGTCTGTTTGACGAGCATGCTCGTGCCGTCGCTCATTCAGTAAAGTTGAAGTTTACCGCAGACTGTCAGGACGAACCTTCATGCAAAATGGAAATACTCGCGTGAATTTGTAACACTTACAGATAAGGATATAACTGTAAAGAGAAGGTTTTGCAGTGAGGAAACATATCACACATTAAACAGCACACGCATCTGTCAAAGTGCCTGACAGGACGAGTCAGGTTAAGGTCACCTTCATCAAAATGTATCTACACAGCTACCCGATTCACAAACTCCACCATCTCTTCCATCACATTGCTACACATAAATTCCTGTCAAAGGTTTTATAAAAGTTTCTATGAAACATTTAATAATATTTTGAATTGCAAGGAATGGACAGTCTGTTAAAAATGGCGAAACATCTGCTTTTTTTTAACGCTAATGCATTAGCTTGAAGCTTAAAAGAAAGTATTCTCATGTTTTGGGCAGCTTGAATCACGTACCTTTCCCGCAGCCGCTCACTCGGTTTCCTCCACTATTTTTAGATGCTTTTTGTTTATAGAAATGTATTATTCAGTGCTGTAATTTGACGCGACTGGCAGAAATTTTTCGTGCATGGTGGGCAGACGTGACTAATCGATAATGACAGTCGTTGAAAGTGACTTCTGAGAGCGGTGCTTCATACATTGCTTCACTACTAACGTTGGACTATTTTTTTGCCCGCAAAATTTCGTTAATGTAATTGCACCTTAAGGCTGTCTGGGTACATTCTTGGAAATACTCGTTTCTTAACGACACTGTAAACCCAAATAAGTTGGGCTAACTCAAAACATTTGAGGTAATCAATTACATCAATTTTTTTGAGTTATGATGTTTCCAATATTAAGTAAGCAGAACTATCAAGTTTTGAGTTTATAGTACTCATGCATTATAATTGCTACTAACTTGAAGTACTGAGTTAGCTAACATTTAGATAGCAATTAACATAAATTATTTAGTTAATTAACTTTTTTTATTTTGAGGTCTTCTAAATCAAAGGAGTTATTTATTTCATTGTAAACCGTAAATGTCAACTTGCTAATTTGCTAACAATAACATGGTATAACACTTACTTAATTAGTGCAGCAACTTAAAACATGTAACTTACCTGCTCTCAAACCAAGCCACATGCACCACTTAATCACTACTAAATCTCCCTTATCCATTAATTTTGCACAAAAAAACAAACAAACAAAAACCATTATATAACACTTAATTTTAGCATTTACTCTCCCTTTCAAGTGCCATGGGCAAAGCATGCTGTTACAACTCAAAACAATGAAACAGTTCAGTTTACTTAAAATATGTCAGTGTTGTGAACTCAAAAGAAAAATAAAGTTCTAAATACTCATCACATAACTCACAACATAACTGAACTAATTTGTTAAATTTAAGTTTGTCCTACTCAAAACAATTAAGTATTTTGAGCATTAGGGTTTACAGTGCACCATTTTATAAAAGAGTGTAAGATGAGAAGCTTTTGAATTTCGCACATCTAACAACTTGCAAAGGATGTGTTTCATCACATGCAGATTTGGTTTTTAACAGTTGCAAAACATGAAGACAGAGGTTCATTGAATTTTCAATGGCATGAGAGGAATAATCATCGGCATGATTCTTCTCTTGGGAATTACTAGATAATGAAATTAAAGACAGTGGTTACACACTGAGTTACTTTGAAATCATGATGTTTGTGGAAAAGTCAGTGTATAAGCATCAAAGTTGAAAGATTAAAAGAAAAAAAAAAAGAAGAAAAACAAAAGAAGAGAGAAACCCTCCCCTCAGTGACTAGGGGAAACAGTCCATATACACCAGCAGTTAACACAGTGTTATTCATAACACACACTGAGTTCCTGAGCTAGCATTAATGGCTGTATAAAATTTAATGAGGCCCTAAAATTTTATACTGTTATTAACAGAGGGAAATGCATTATAAGTATCATACAAGTCTACAGCTATTTACAAAGCGCATTAAAAACAAGCAGTTTAATGGTCCACCAGGGCACCTGAACACCTTTCTATTGGTCTATCAGTAATCTCAGATGTAGGGGCGTTGCATTGCTGGGCCAACACAGAATCTGTACTTTTTCACATTTTCTGTGCTGATTGTGGAAGAAAATAAACTGGATTAATTTAAATATGGTAAAATATGTGTGAAACGGACCAACAATTTAAAATAATGTTTTATGTTAGTTGAAAGCATTATCAAAATATCCTAAATATTGTAGGGTGAATTCAAGTAAATTAGACCAAGATGAATTTACTTGAATTCATCCTAAATTTTACTATATTTTTACGTTAAAATTTGAAGGTACACTGTAAAAATAAATAAATAAATAAATAATAAATATTTATATATATATATATATATATATATATATATATATATATATATATATATATATATATATATATATTTATATATATATATATATATATATATACACACACACACACACACACACAGTGGTGGTCAGAATTATTGGCACCCTTGGTAAATATGATCAAAGATGACTGTAAAAATAAATCTGCATTATTTATTCTTTTGATCTTTAATTCATAAAATTAGCAAAAATCGAACCTTTCATTGAAGAAAAATAATTGAAAGTGGGGGGAAAGTCACATTATGAAATAAGTGTTTATATCCAAAACACGTTGGCCACAATTATTGACATTTATTCAATAGGTTTTGCAACCTCCTTTTGCCAAGAAAACAACTCCGACTCTCCTTTTTTTAATGCCTGATGAGTTTGGAGAACACCTGACAAGAGATCACAGACCATTCCTTCATGCAGAATCTCACTCCACTCATTTTCTATAGGGTTCAGGTCAGGGGACTGGGACGGCCAGGGCAGAAGCTTCATTTTGTGCTCAGTGACACATTTTTGTGTTGGTTTTGATGTTTGTTTTGGATCATTGTCCTGATGGAAGATCCAACCACGGCCCATTATTGGATTTCTAGCAGCAGCGGTCAGGTTTTGATTTTTTATCTGTTGATATTTGGTAGAATCCATGTATCTGAACAAGATGTCCAGAAAAAATAGGCCCACAACATTAAAGATCCAGCAGTATATTTAACCGTGGGCATGGGGTACTTTTTATCTATGTGTGCACCAAATCCATCTGGTGGGTTTGCTGCCAAAAAGCTCTTTTTTTTTAGTTTCATATGACCATAGAAGCCGGTGTTTGAAGTTCCAGTCTTGTTACAAAAAGTATTCTTGTCACTTTATAATATTAAGGTTAAACCACTGTAGTCACATGAACTGTTTTAAATATGTCTTTAGTAGCTTTCTGGGCATCTGAAAGTGTTAATTATCTTGCTGGCAATGGAGGCCTCACTGAGCCATCGGATTTCATCAAAAATATATTAATTAGTGTTCCAAAGATGAACAAAGGTCTTGCAGGTGTGGAACGACATGAAGGTGAGTAATTAATGACAGAATTTTCATTTTTGGGTGAACTAACCCTTTAAGTGCACTTAAAGAAAGTATATTATTTCTGTTACAAGTATACTAAAAGTGTACTTCTTTTTCACAAGGGTAATTACACTTTCAATTTACATGTAGATAAATAGTAAAAGATTCACATTAGGGTGGACATGTGTACTATTTTGTAAATAAAAGACATTTAATTATGTGAAAGTCTGCCGAACTTCATGGGTGCAGATTTTGTACGGGGTTCAATATTAGTGAATCAACTCATGTAGCTTCTCATAACAACATTGAATGAGACGCTGGAAACAAGACAAGTCTGTACATGTCCCGTCCAATATCTGCTTTCCTGACAGCATGTCCTACGGCCTTGTGGTAATGTTTTTAAACCTGAGTGATGAATTAGACTGGGGAAATATGATGACAGCATCAAACACTTACAAACACCATGGTTGCTCAACTTGGTCGTTTATCACTGTTTCCATCTTGTTGTCTCTAAAGCAACAAGACTTTTACATGTTTTTTTTACATGTAGACAACTATCATGTTTCTACACAGGCAGTAGAGGATATTTAAAATCATCCATACACTGAAGACCCAACATAAGTCTAAAAAAGATTCCTATTGAATTGACCTAAGTTCCTTTGCTGGCTTTGCTGCTTGTAAGTTAAGTGACTGAGATGTGATTGTTCTGTCTGTCTGTGTCATACGTCTTAGAAATCAGCAGCTTGACCGCTAAATGTGTGAGTGTGAGTCGGTGGAGGAGCACCAATCAGCAAACACTGCGTTTTTTGCATAATCCGACATGTTTCAAAAGCCAAAAATTGCTGATGAGGCTTGTATGTAGAATTGCAATAACAAAAAGATTTTCTGGCCTAAGCTACCTATTGTACATGTGAATACTTGACAGCCCACACTTTCCCTGTGCTGTGTTTTTAGGCTCAAATTTACACTGCATCAGCAATCTGATGACAAGCCTTCTGTTATTCTATGCAGATGAGTTACGAACCATCACTTTAAAAATGGTTCTTTTGTTTTGCTTTTTTATACTTGACAGTTTACATTTCAAGGCAGATTTCATCTCATATTTCCTGTCATTTTCCATTTCAAGGAGTATCAATTTTATTTTACACAAATAAATGTAATGCCTTCCAAAACCCTACATGATAAGTGGTTTGGAAAATGGTTGGATGGATTCCATGCCTTTTTAATGCAAACATTTTATTTAATTTATTGATTGCAACATGTAATCAAGATTTTCATTATTTAGTCATACATACCATTACTAGACATTTTTGTCAAAATTATGATAAGAGACTTGGTTTCTTGATTGCGATCTGTCTCTTAACAGATGGGTTTTGCTCTTTGGTCATATACAAAGAGAAAAAGAGAATGGAAATTGATATCAGATCAAACAAAATTAAATAAAAAAAAAAATTCTGAAGTCTCAGTTTCAGTGTTACTGTATTTCACTTTTATGTGGCTTTTGTAGTAGAATCCAAAAGATTCAAATGAAATGAAAAAGTAACATGATTTTATATTAAAGTTTCCCTGTGGTGAAAATCAAGTTTTTAATGTTGTTTATATGTCTATGTGGTGTTTTAAATATGCTTTAAGACAAACCATGTGCAAATTCATAAGTCAACATCATTTTTGAGTATTTTCTCTTTAAAGGGTTAATTCACCCAAAAATGAAAATTCTGTCATTTATTACTCACCCTCATGCCGTTCCACACCCGTAAGACCTTCGTTCATCTTCAGAACACAAATTATGATATTTTAGTTGAAATCCAATGGCTCAGTGAGGCCTCCATAGCCAGCAATGATGCTGTGTTCACACCAGACGCGACTTGCGCGAATAAATCGCGCTATTCGCGCGTAGTTGGACGCTTGAACATTTTGAGTTTACTCGCTTCATTCGCGCGTGACATTCGCTTCATTCGCGCGTGAAAATCCCTTCACAACAGACGCGAATTCGCGTCATGAGAGGGGCTCTCCCGCTCCTTTATGTGTCCCAGACTCTCCCACTGCTTTCTGCACACTTCCTCTGAATAAACACAACTTGTCAGTGGGGAAATAATTGTAAATTACAGCGAATAAGCTCAATTGGTCGTCTTTAGTTGGCTTGTAGTCTTAATATGTATATATGTATATAGCTCAAATTGCCGACCTCCTCACTCACTTTCTTTCAAACACGATCCTTTTTATTTCTGTTTCTATAAATGTATGAAGATGTACAGCGACGATGATTTTGTCCTCCATTGTTGTTTCGAATTTCTGCCTCAGCTCGCTATGTCACGTCACTACTAGAGCAAGCTCCTGATTGGTTAACGCGGCGCGGAAATTCACCAAAGTTCAGATTTTTCAACTTGCGCGATTCGCGCGAATCGCGTCATTCGCGCGAATCGCTCAATTCGCGCCGCGTCATTCGCGCAAATCGCTCAATTCGCGCCGCTGGATGTCAATTCGCGTCTTTGCATTGACTTAACATGTAAATCACTCGCGCTTACCGCTTCATTCGCGTCCGGTGTGAACGCACCATGACACTTCCTCTCTCAAGATCCATTAATGTACTAAAACATATTTAAATCAGTTCATGTGAGTACAGTGGTTCAATATTAATATAAAGTGACAAGAATATTTTTGATTTATTTTGATTTAGTGATGGCTGATTTCAAAACACTGCTTCAGGAAGCTAAGGATACAGATTTTTAGAAAACAGCTGTCTGACTTATGAATGGGAACATAGTTTGTGTAACATTAGTGACACATTATTAGCTGTTAACGTAGTGAAGCAAAAGGCTAATCATATTACTTACCGTTATGTGTCAGACGTTGTAAAAAGTGATTCCATTGTGCAGAGTTTACCTCAGTAAGTTGACCGAAGCAAGGGTGTGGAGTTACATTCAATATTTAGGCATGAAGAAATTTTTTCCACAGGAAAAACTTTTAAATATGTTATTTTGGTAATCAAAGATGAGTTTTAAGGGATATTATTAATGACTACAGGGGGACTTTAATTTAATAGGTTTTTAACAATATATTAACAAATCTATATCCCTCTTGAATTCAGTGGAAATAAGAAAAGCGTGAATGTTTGATGATAATGGGGGAAAAAAGCAAGACATGGAAACAAGAAACGAAAACATTATTGCAAAATCTTTATTTGGCTTTAAATTGGTCCTGAAGTGGACTCTATATTTGTGCCGAGGAACACTTCCTCATGACCTCATTGCTAAGGAAGTTGAGCCACACAATTGCTCACATCACATCTGTTTGGTCTTGTGCAACTCCAATAGAACTTTAGGGCCTCTGGCTGTAAAGTCTCTCGCTCGTTTCACTTCCTCGACACTTGTTTATCAGCTTTTTGTTCTCCATTCAGTTCTTTAGCCCCATTGATTCATCTTAACCAGCTGAGCTCTTGCATTTAGCCAAAGGTGAAAACCCATAAGAAAGAGAAATCCCATAGTCTTTGATCTATCAAACATTTCTACAAGACATGAATGAGTTGCCCAAGTCTCCTGCTGCTCAGATATTTCCTCTGATCATACCAAATCATTATAGTTTTTCTATCCACATTGATTTTATAGCTCTACTTCATGTAACGTTACTTGTGAATGAATTCTGAACGCACATTTTTTTTTAAAAATGTTTAAAAAACTTTTTTTTTTCTTGGTTACACAAGCATTCCATTTGATCATTCTTCAAACTTTAAGGGATTGTTACTTTTGAATGTTCTCTGAATGTTCTGAAACAAGTAGTGACATTTAAAAAATGAATGATAGATGAAAGTTCCAGATAAATAATGTTTTTTTGCTAACATTTTGAGGACATTATTGAAGACCAAATAACTTTGAAGGAATGTTCTATTAACATTACTGGAAGAACAGATTACTGTTCATAATGTTGCGAGAATGTTAGCTGAGATCGTTCCCTGTTAATGTTTGTCACCATTTGTGTCAATTTTTATGTCTCCAAAGGACTTTTAAAAGAAACATCTGATACAATGTTGTTACTTATCTGAGAACTCTATTATGTCTCTATGAATCGCAATCTCTAAGCAAGAAAATATTCTTCTCTGAGCCAAAAACCAGTTCAGATGCACCTGGCAATGACGGCATGTCTTAGCAAATTTGTAGACGGACTCAAAACTGATTTGTGATGGATTTTGCATGTGTAACTGTTGCTTCTAATCACATCCTGTTAGAGATTGTTCCAGGGCATTCAATCACTGTGGCAACATGTTTTTGCATGCGATAAGCTTTTGTAATTCATAAGGTTTTCCAAATGGTCTGAAAGCAGAGAGAATGATTGTTGTGATATCAACAAAATCTTTCAATATCCATTTTTTGTGTTGAGTGCAAGAATGTTGTAAGCATGTCACCCCTCTAAGTAGATATTCTTCAAGTCACTGTATTTCTTTTGCATGCTTTTTTGCGCACCTGCTTACCTGACAGATATCATTGAAATATATTGAAAGATATCATTGAAATATAAATTATTCAATTTGTCCCAGGAATGTTTTTTTCACCCAGACCTGTTGCTGTCTGCATTTCCTTCATGGTCTAAAGTTCTGTGAAGATTAAGTCAGATGACGTAGGGCTGCGCACGGTTTTCCAGTTCCCGCTTGATTTCGTCTTCCACATATAAGCTTAATAAAGCCTGAACCTCATCGTCGATCCATCTTTCGTAGGTTTTGAACTCCATTGTTAGCCGCATTTCCACCACAGGAACTTTCCCCAGGAACTTTGGGCTGGTACTCGGTATGTTTCGACCGCAGAAACCAGGGTCTAAATGAAATTCCAGTTAAAATTTTACCCCTCAGAAAGTCCCTGCTTGCGAGGTAGTACTGTTTCAAAGTTCAGGAACTTTTGAGGGTGGGACTTGGGAGCTGAACATGCTGACTGGTTGAGTTGACGCAACATTTCGTTTGGATGACTCCACGCAGCATTTTATTCCAACCACTACGTCTGTTGTGGTGCGTGCAGTAAGAGTTGTTTACTTTTCAAATCAACAATGGAGTTAAAAAAAAAATACGACCGATGGACCGTCGACGAGGTTCAGGCTTTATTAAGCTTATATGCAGAGGATGAAATCCAGCAGGAACTGGAAAGTCGCGGATAGTCCTATGTCACCAGAATAATCTTCACTGTACTTTAAACCACGATGGAAACGCAGACAGCAACAGGTTCGGTGGAAAAAGTTCCTGGGAAAAAGTTTCCTGGGACAAATTGTTCCAAGTAATTTCAGTGGAACACCGGCTGTGGATTTCACACTACTCGTGCTGTATGCAACGCAACAGACTTTTAAAAATGGTGGTTGAAATAAAATGCTGTGTGGAGTCAACCAATTAAAAAGCTGTGTGAATTTAACCAATCAGCATGTTCAGTGCTTAAGTTCCTGAACTTTGAAAAAGTACTACCTTCCAAGCAGGGACTTTCTGAGGGTGAAATTTTTACCTGAAACGTCACTGTAAAAAGAATTGTTGGTTTAACTTAAAAAAGTAAGTTACCTGGTTGCTGTTACGTTTGCTGGTGTAGAGATGAGGCAGATACGGATTTCCACAATACATTCAATACTTTAATATAAACGAAGGCAGAGAACACCATACAAACACTAACACAAACAAAGAACGGACGAGGAGTGAAGGGAGTGAGTGCAATATATGGGGAGTGCTGACAATAGAGTCCAGGTGCAGGTGATGAGTGACGATGAGGAGCTGACGAGGGAAGTGAGTGCAGGTGTGGAGAACAGAAGGATCTTGGGAAATAGAGTCCAGGGGAACACGGGATCTGTAACAGTACCTCCCCCTCCCGGTAGGCGCGTCCTCGCGCCGTAGATGTAACAACCGGGAGGGGGGCGGGCGCCCTGGAGACCTCAAACCGGAGCAGGGGGAGGAGTAGACTGGAGTGGAGGTCTCCAGGGCAGGCTCAAAAGCCATGGCGGGTCAGGAGCCGTGGGCAGCCATGGCGGGTCAGGAGCCGTGGGCAGCCATGGCGGGTCAGGAGCCGTGGGCAGCCATGGCGGGTCAGGAGCCGTGGGCAGCCATGGCGGGTCAGGAGCCGTGGGCAGCCATGGCGGGTCAGGGGCCGTGGGCAGCCATGGCGGGTCAGGGGCCGTGGGCAGCCATGGCGGGTCAGGGGCTGAGGGCAGCCATGCAGGGTCAGGGGCCGAAGCCTTCGAGGCGTTGAGCCCAGGCGGCGGTGAGGGACCGGCGGGTGATGGCCGAACTGTAGGCTCCGCCGACCGAAGCGCAGCCGGGGCTCCAGAAGGCCGCAGTGGAAGCAGGAGGACAGCCAACAAAACGAACACCGGGGGGAGTGAGGAGGCCAACTGGAACTGAGGGACGGAGTGACGGAGCGGAGACGGAGGAGTGTAGTCCAGAGGGGAGGGCAGGCCGACGAGTGAACAAGGTGTGAGTGGAGGCAGGATGGATACTGGTGAAGCTGGTGGACTGATGGACAACGGTGGAGCAGAGGGAGGTTGGAGCCGGGGTGAAGGTAATCGCCCAGAGGTCCGAGGTGGAGATCTGGGCGAGGGGGCTTGAGGTGAAGGTTCAGTGAAGAAACACATGGGAGGCGGGAGAGGGAGGCAGGGAGGGAACACAGTCCTTACAAAGTTCATAACAAAGGGCTCGGTGGTGGCAGGAGCGGCAGGCTCGGCGGCGGCGGCTGGAGCGGCAGGCTCGGCGGCTGGAGCAGAGGGCTCGTAGGCGGAGACTGGAGAACTTGGCTCGGCGGCGGAGACCGGAGAACTTGGCTCGGCGGCGGAGACCGGAGAACTTGGCTCGGCGGCGGAGACCGGAGAACTTGGCTCGGCGGCGGAGACCGGAGAACTTGGCTCGGCGGCGGAGACCGGAGAACTTGGCTCGGCGGCGGAGACCGGAGAACTTGGCTCGGCGGCGGAGACCGGAGAACTTGGCTCGGCGGCGGAGACCGGAGAACTTGGCTCGGCGGCGGAGACCGGAGAACTTGGCTCGGCGGCGGAGACCGGAGAACTTGGCTCGGCGGCGGAGACCGGAGAACTTGGCTCGGCGGCGGAGACCGGAGAACTTGGCTCGGCGGCGGAGACCGGAGAACTTGGCTCGGCGGCGGAGACTGGAGAACTTGGCTCGGCGGCGGAGACTGGAGAACTTGGCTCGGAGGAGACTGGGGTTGAGGGCCATTTCATCCCCTCAAATACAATTAAAATCCCCACAGGCACTGGAGCTGGCTCTGTGGGGACTGGAGCGGGCTCTGGAGATACTGGAGCGGGCTCTGGAGATACTGGAGCGGGCTCTGGAGATACTGGAGCGGGCTCTGGAGATACTGGAGCGGGCTCTGGAGATACTGGAGCGGGCTCTGGAGATACTGGAGCGGGCTCTGGAGATACTGGAGCGGGCTCTGGAGATACAGGAGCGGGCTCTGGAGATACAGGAGCGGGCTCTGGAGAGACTGGAGCGGGCTGCTTCCTCCTCCTCCGCTTACGGGACCCAGTTGAGGATCGTGGGTTCCGTGTGGGGCAGGCAGGGAGTTCGCTGGAAAGGTATGCAGAGGAAGCCGGAGGTTGACTGACTGGCCCGGCCAACCGTGTCTCTGGATGGACTAGAGACAGACACCCATCCTGAACCCAATCCACGATAAATTTGGAATCATTTAACCATAAAATGGAATTTATGGTTTCGCTTAAGGAGAAACGATAATCGGGTTCACTAAAACGGATGGTGTCATCATCTAGTCCATCCAGAAACAGGGAGATCAAAACTGCTTCAGGCCAGTCAGACAAATAAGCGAGCTCAACGAACTCCTCCACGTACCTCTCCAGCGAACGACCTACCTGCAGGAGCCCGATAAGGCGATCGCCGGCTGTCAGGGTGAGAGGCGTTGGAGGAGCTGGATCCAGGGAGCCGGTGAAAGTCTCCATTATTTCTTTTTCTTTTTTTTTCCCTGTGGAAAATCCGGTCGTTTTAGGTCCGTTCTTCTGTTACGGATGCTGGTAGAGAGATGAGGCAGATACGGATTTCCACAATACATTCAATACTTTAATATAAACGAAGGCAGAGAACACCATACAAACACTAACACAAACAAAGAACGGACGAGGAGTGAAGGGAGTGAGTGCAATATATGGGGAGTGCTGACAATAGAGTCCAGGTGCAGGTGATGAGTGACGATGAGGAGCTGACGAGGGAAGTGAGTGCAGGTGTGGAGAACAGAAGGATCTTGGGAAATAGAGTCCAGGGGAACACGGGATCTGTAACAGTTGCCTTAAAATTTGGAGTTCATTGAAATTAATTAATAATTTGAGTTAATACAATGAAGGCAATTGGTTTAACCAACAGAAACTCCAAATATTATGTTATCTGAAACACATTAAAAAGAGAAAAATGTTGTGATAACAAATCATGAAAATTATTTTTTTACAGTGTGATCACTGCAGTCGAAACACTCCGAGTACTACCCCAAAGTCCCTAGTTCCTGTGGAAAGTTCCTGCCATGGAAACATGGTTTAAAACTTCAGGGAATATGCTTCTGAATTAGGCCATGGTGGTGACTTTTGTAGAGACTTTTTAGAAAAAAGATGTCATTTTTGCAATTCTGTTTAGTGGCACAGAAATCACAACAGCCGTTGGAGCATTATCTATATGTCTTTCTTTATTACCAGAGTTTTCATCATATTCTATACACTCTTTTCCAGTGGTGACAGGAAGCGAGTCAGTGGCCAAGGGGAAGTAACCCAGTTGCAGTCATCACATGTTTAATTCAGTCGTGCTCATTATGTAATGCTCAGAGACCCGCTGCAGTGACACACTAACCTCACAATCCTATTTTCATTCACAACCCTATGTCTGCGCATCTGCTTACATTTTAAATGCAGCTACAGAGGCAACACGTTTCATCCATGTTGCTACTATTAGATTACAGCCACATGAAGCATTTATGCAACATTACAGCAAAGTGCTAATGAAGGCATGTTTTCCCCTGGGGGCTTCCATAAGCATCTAGAGATGATAGAAAAGAAATTAGTGTACTACAGGCAAGTAGAAACACAGAATGACAGGATAATACTGTTGACACATTAGAGCCAGTGTGCACTAGAAGAGGCAAACTCATAAGCTGTATGAGTTTAAAATCTATTTATAAAGAAGTTAATGTGTGTAATTTTGAGTATAAGACTGCAAGTGTTGTGTTGTTTGTAATATCATGTCGTTCCACACCCATAAGGAACACAAATTAAGATATTTTTGATGAAATCCGACTCCGGTATCTGACTCCGAAATGGACAGCAATTTAACCATCACTGGTCAAGGTCCAGAAAAGTACTAAAGACATTGTTAAAACAGTCGACCTGACTGCAATGTGTATACAGTAGATGTATGTAATATTGTCTGTTGTATGTTTTTCATCATATTTATATCCCTCCAGAAGAGTTCTGGGGAAATGACAAGTATGAATGGGAATGAGAATGATGTGGAACACTTTTATTCCAGGCCCTGTGAATTCGACCCACTGCATTGTGAGTTGTGCATACTGTGAATTGGGACTTGACTGATGTTAGATTATGTTATTATTATATAATTATAAAAATTATGTTATCTGTTTTCAAACACATAACCTGCTGCACTAGCCAACTAAGTTAGGATTGGTTCATACTTCAAGTGAAGTCAAAGCGACTCCCCTTGGATCAATCAAGAGTCTGTATTTACCAACACTTCTGAGGAACCACAGGTGTGTTTTCATCCACGTAATCTGTGCATCAACAGGCGCTCCTGCCTGCGGAGAAGAAACAGAAGCCAACCCACCTGAGAGAGTTCTCCTCATTTCCGTCGGCCAAATTAAACAGTGACTGCCAGCATAAC